>NW_026062956.1:0-24560 GCF_023897955.1 Schistocerca gregaria | reverse complement strand
ACACACGCGAGACAGATCCGGCCACCAGGCGACGGTGTCAACCGCCAACCCTTCCCTGCCCTTTTTACTTCTTCTTCTTGGGCGAAGCCTTCGCCTTAGACGGCGTCGCCGTCGCCTTCTTCGGGCGCGGCGCCTTCGGCTTCTTCGTCGGAACCTTGGCGGCCTTCTTCGCCTTCGACGGCGACTTGGCCTTGGCCGGCTTGGCCGCAGCCGCCTTCTTCGCACCCGCGGGAGCGGCCGACGCCGCAGACGCCTTCTTGGCGGCGCCCGCCTTCCGACCGGTCGCCGCCTTCACGCCGCCAGCCTTCTTTGCGCCGGCCGCACGGGCCCCCCTTCTTCTCCTTGCTGGCCGGAGCGGCGCGCTTCTTCTTCGCACCACCGCCGCCACCACGAGCCTTGCCGCCCTCGGCCGCCCCGCCGCCGGCGCCGGCAAGCTTGAAAGAGCCCGACGCGCCCTTCCCCTTCGTCTGCACCAGCTCGCCAGCCACGACGGCCGACTTGAGGTACTTCTTGATAAAGGGCGCCAGCTTCTCCGCGTCCAGCTTGTAGTGCGCGGCAATGTACTTCTTGATCGCCTGCAGCGACGACCCGCCGCGCTCCTTCAGACTCTTGATGGCGGCCGTCACCATCTCAGAGGTGCGCGGGTGCGCAGGCTTGGCGCGCGGCTTCTTCGCAGACGACGCAGACTTGGCCTTCTTCGTAGTGCCGGTGGCGGCGGGTGCCGCGGCAGTCTCGTTCGTAGCCGCCTGGTCTGCCATCTTTTGCCTGTTCTCTTTTCTTTTTTCCCCCTTGGTTTCGCTTCCTTCTCTCCTTCGACGACGCACAACAGCGAGGGGCGCGCAGCAGAGAATAGCCGCGCACGCGCCTGGCCCAGCCAGTGTCGCGGGCGGGCGCGGACGGCCGAGAGAGCGGCCGCCACTCGGCGCGCCGCCGCGCCGCCGCGCCGCGCCTCCCGCGCTTGCTACCGCCCAACGTCCGACAGCCTGCGCGGAGCAGCCCCCAACCTGCGCCGCAACCACCCGCGCCATTCAAACCACCGAGGATGGGGCTACACACACCGACACCACGGTCGCCAACCAGTCGCCGCGGCGGCGCCGCAAACCACGGCCAAACTGCAGCCACCGCGCGCCACAGCCTGGGTCGGCCCGCCGAGAATCGCCGCCCCCGCCCAAATGCCGCCCCCACAGCCCCAGCCGACGACCCGCCACAATGGCCAAACCTTCGTCAAAACTCCCACACCGTCGCCGCGGCAGCCCGGCCACCGCGGCCGGCGCCACAGCCACACGAGCCGAGTCGTGCGGCGATGACGGCCGTGCACAAACGCACCTCCGCCGCCCCATCGCCTTCCGCCGTTTTCCCGATCGGCCCGCAGCCGTCGGGCCACGGCCGCGGGCCGTCCTCCTCCTCTCGCCTCGCCCGCCAACACCCACAGCCCTTCCAACACATTTTTTTTTTCTTTTTTCTTTTTTTTTTCTACTTTTTTACGATCGCCGCCTGCGCAACATGGCACCGGCCGACGGAGCGCCAACCCCCCCCCCCCCCCCCCGCCACAGGCGAAAACAAAACAAAACAAAACAACGATAAACAAACAAACAAAATAAATTACCAGCCAGCCCCAACTACAGACACACCGAATCTGCCCTCACAGCCGACCTTACACGCCTCAACGTCAAAACAAAGGTGGTTTCTTTCTTTCAACGGTTACCTTACCTTAGGTTACGTCAGGTTAGGCTAAGAAGGCGTCAGGGTTAGGTTAAGCGTTGACGTGACGTCACGTCTTAACGTAGGCGTTAAGCTAAGGTTGCGGTCACGTACGTTAGGTTAAGGCGACTTGGGGGTTGGCCTAAGGGCTTAGGTTAGGTTACGTTAGTTTAGGTGGCTGCGTTAACGGCTTAAAGAAGTTTAGGAGGTTAAGGCGTCGAGGCGGCCGCACCCCCTTAGCTGCTGCGGCTCGGCCACGCCACGCCACGCCACGCCACGCCACGCTTTGGGGTTTCATAAGGTCGCGCGGCGGGTCGTCGGCACGCCGCAAAGGACAAAACTGCAAGACGACGTCGAAAAACAAACAACAGGTAAAAAATAAATAAGTAAAAATAAACGACGCCGACAGGCGGGGGATCAGCAGAACGAGCAGATTCCGGAGAGCGAACGAGACACGCACGCACGCACGCACGCACACACACACACACACACACAAACCCCCCCGAGCCGAGAGAGCACAGCACCACCACGTGTCGGCCTCCGCTCACCCGACTCGGCTGGGCTGGGCTGGCGGCCGGGCCGGATGCACGTACACGTACGGCTACAGCCACTACCCGTACACAGCCGCTCTTCACGCAACACCAGCCAAATGGCGCGCCCGCGGCTCGTCGCGGTCGCAACGCCACGCCGGCACACTTTCGGCACCACCGTTTTCGCGCGCACCGCAAACAAAAACGCAGCCGACACACACAGAAAAAAAAACAACACAGAGCGCGAGAGACGGGCGGCGGCGCACCTTTCGCCAGCCGGCAGGCAATCGACTCGCCCAGTACGACAAACGTGCACGCCACCCCACCCACCAACCAACCAACCAACCAGTCGTCGTCGTCGTCGTCGTCGTCGTCGTCGTCGTCGTCGTCCCGAAATCAAACAAACTCTCAAAAGCACAGCCCCTGCTGCCAACGGACGCAGGCGCCACGCAGCTCCCTTCCCGCCACACTCGATTCGCAGCGCAACTCACCCGGCACACCGTCAAACGACGGGCTGGGCTCGCCGCATCGCCGCAACCTACACACCTTCCCCGCCACGACGCACAGCCCCACCAGACGCCCGTGCCGCAACGACACTACTGCACTACCACTACCGCACTACTCCTCTCGCCCTTGCCATACACGACACAACACGCCAAAAAAATGAAAATCCAAATACAAACAAAAACACCGCCCCCACGACCCAAACACATGCACGGCGCGCCAACACACGCGAGGCAAGGCACGCAGCAAACGGCGTCCCCTCCGCGTCGCGCCATCAACCTACACACACAAGGCAACCAACAACAAACAGCCAGCCAGCCAGCCCCACTCTCACGCCGCAAAAACAGAAAACACACCGAAACCGCCAAACGCCGCACATTCGCGCTTCGCACTCACCACACACCTACCTCTCGGCATCCGTTTCGCACACAACGACGCGACGCACAATACATCATCACGGGCTACGCACGCACACCGCGACCCACTTTTTTACGACGCCCTCGGCAGAGCACACGTGCCCACGCCCACACACAGTCGACACAACGACGCAGCGCGCAGCAGACGCGGCCGCAACACATACCTCCCCGACGACGCGCCAACACCGCCAGCCACTGCTCACTCGCCCAAGCAACCCGTGCACACAACTGCCACACGCGTCCACCACGCCGCCGCCAACCACCCGCCCGCCAGGGGGCGCTCACGTCCGCGACAACAGCGCGGCACCGCCGGACCGGGCCGAACCGAGCCGAGCCGCCGCCTCCTCTCCACTCGGCACGCCACGTCCTGCTTGCAAAACACATGGCTCGTCCCTCTGTACACACAACGCGCCTGCCTGCGGTCGCCGCCGGCATCTATCTACCTGCGCATCGGAGCCAGGCCGGCAAGCCCACACTTAAATAATGCACTTCACCAGCCAAACAAACCCTCTCTTCCTTTCTTTGCACAGCGCATGCAACAGCAGCCCCAGGAGCCGGGCCCGCCGCCAGCGTCTCCTCCTCCTCTGGGCACAGCCAGCCAGCCGTTCCCACCGCCCCGCCCCTGCTCTGCAGAACAAGAAAAAACGAAAAAGTACCAACACACGCACCCAAAGCGTAAGCCAGACAAGACCAGCCTCTCCAAGGCCACACACACGCAAAAAAAAACAAAAAAACAAAAACACTACAACAAAATAAAATAAAATGAAAAAGAAAAAGCAAGCTGTCGCCTCGCCCCCGCCCGTCCCCCCCACCACATTCGCCCCCTCCGCTTGTTTTCCTTTCTACAATTTCCCTCTTTTCCACCCAATATCCCGCCGCGGTTTACGGGCACCGGCCGATTTTGCGCCCGCCCACATGTGTCCCTACTCCCCCACCACCATTCCCTCCGCAGCCCGCAGCCCGCTTTTCCCCCCTCCCTGCCCACACCACACCACACCACACCACACCACACCACACCGACGGTGCTGACGTCGACACGCACCCAAGACAGGGGCCACGACCGTCTTTTTTCCTGGGCCCATCCCCGCACCGCACCTCCTTCCAATCATCAACGCTGTGGCGCCTGTGTCCGCGCGAGACGCGTGCGCGCCGCCTCTCTCAACATCCGTCCGCCGTCCGGCCCGTTTTTCGGCCCCCAGGCCATCCGTCAACCACCACTGCCACTGCCACTGCCACTGCCCCTGCCCCTGCCCGCCCCGCACCACACCACACACCGCTGCTTGCCCCGGCCGTTGCCACCAAAGGCGCCAACCGCAGCCCGCGCGCGCCAGAAAGAGATGGCAAAACTACAGGGACCCAGCCGACCGACGAAAATCAGAGCAATTGGCCGGGAGGATCAAAAAGAGAGCTCCGAAAACCACCGTAGCGAGGCGTGGGAGGAAACGTTACGAGAAGCAGGAAGGGACCAGGAAAAATTCTGGAAATTTCTTAAAACTCGTAAACTAGACACGAAACATCTACATCTACATGGGGAAGGAACGACCCCACAGACCGAGCTGAAGCACTGGCGGATTCACTAGGAAGGCAATTCCAAGCACCAGAAGCGGTAGATGACGAAACTGATGACCACCAGGAAATGGTACTCAGAAGGGTAAAACCGCATCCTAAGTGCCCCGATCAGAACATCTTTCACAATCCAATAAACGCAGAAAGAAACCCCACATCTTATCACATCACAAACATACACACATCCTAAGAAGGCATCAGGCCCAGATTCCATCAAACCGCAACTACTACATCACCTACCTCCAGCAACTATCAATTATCTATCTAACATCAATATATAATGCTTGCTTCAGACTAAACTACTTGGAAACAGGCCCGAGTCATCACATTACCAAAGCCAAACAAGGACTTATTATTTCCGCAAAACTATAGGCCAACTTCCTTGGAAAGGTTCTCGGAAAGCTCATTCAAACTGAACTGAAGAAATTCAATTCTTAAAGGATAACAACATAATCATCCCACAACAATTCCGATTCCGCGAAGAACACAGCACCACCCACCAGGTGACCAGACTAGTCGAGCACATATGTCAGGCCAGAAACATTAGACACAGTACTGGAGCAGTCCTGCTTGACATTGGAAAAGCATTCGGATAACGCCTTATCTACAAGCTCCACCAGTACAACTGCCCCATCCACATTATTGCTTCTTTTCTCCGCAACAGAGCACATTCTATGTCCGTGTACCAGGAGCGGCAAGTAACACTAGATCCATAGAGGCTGGAGTCCCGCAAGGCTCAGTGCTGGGGCCCATTCTCTACTCAATATACACAAACAAACAGCTGGGAGGACACTTGTCACTATTTGCAGACGACACTGCAGTCTACCGCAGCAGTTCTAACCTGCAATATAGAGTCACAAAAATAGAGCAACACCTACAATCCATCCAGAAATGGGCTAACCAATGGAAACAAAAAACAATAAACGCGGAGAAAACCCAAGCAATACAATACGATTCACATTCAAAAAGAATACCTCCTAACCTGCATATACGCCTCAGAAATAACAATCTTCCATGGTCAGGCACAATAAAGTATCTAGGCATCAAGCTGGACAAGAGGTTGACATTTAGAGACCATGTTACACACGTTTGTAACAAGGCTGCAGCAGCAATATTCAGACTGTACCCAATCATCAAAGGAAACAGAATAAATATGCGCGCCAAAAAGAAAATCTTCAAAACCGTCATAGGAACCAGCCATCACTTACGGCTCTGAAAATCTGGTCAATGGCCGCAGACACCAAACATAACAAGAGTAAAAAAGGGTGCAGAACAAATACTTCAGAATTACTGCTGATGCCGGCCGGTACCAGACAAACCGAGACATATACACAAACCATAACATACTCAATCAAAATCCCGGAAATCATCCAAAGAAAAATCCATAAAGTTTTTTTTTTTTTTTTTTTTTTTTTTTCTTCCACCAAACCACGGATTCGAACCACCCACTCATCAGAAATCTGGGACAAAATCCACCCGACCCAAGAACGACATTTCCCATCACGACAAAACACCACAAACTACAACATACCATGATAAACAAAAATAAAATACAAACACCATAACACTCACTCAAACAACAAACATCTACACACACCCAAGAGACCCTATCATCCCATCATTTTGTTACCCAACATAATCAGACAGAAGGCAGGGATCAAGGACAGATCCGGTCCTCCGAGTACAGGGGGTAAAAAATACCCATCAGACCAGCTAGCTCTCTCTCTCTCTCTCTCTCTCTCTCTCTCTCCTCCGTGCCGACGCTGCCCCGCACACGCGTTCGCGTTCGCGCTCGCGTTCGGCCGACACCACACGACAGGTCTTTGGGGCCCCGCCACTGCGCGCACGCACGCCTCCTCCTCTTCCTTAGTTCTTTTTCGCTTTTCTTTTCTCCCCCGCCCCCCGCTCTCACCGCCACATCATCCCGCAACCCTTGGGGGATGTTTCCCAACATCAACGCGCCCCAATTCCACTCTCTGCCCGTGCCGCACTCTCCACTTTGCTTCTCCCCGTCCCCTACACACACGACTACCGAAACCCCGGTTGACACACCTTCTCGTAGGACAGGGGTGCGTGCGTTGTCTTGACGGTGACAGCAACAGCAACGGATCCGTCCATCCCATTCCCCCCCACTCGGTAAAGAACCATGTTCAACCCACACTACACAACAAGGGGGGCACACACGAACGCGAAAGAAAGGGCAGGGCAGGGGCAACTATCTCGTACACATTCTTCCTCAGAACCCACATATCGCATCAACGAACGGCAGGCCAATTGCGGACTCAGCCGTGTCAGGCAAATCCAACCCAACCAACACCTCCCACGGAAACCCTGACACTGATCCAGCAGTACGTCCACATACATCGCCACACCAAATACGGGTGACGAGTGAGCAACAAATGGAACAATACACAACAAGGGCTGACCTAATAAAAACTGCACGTCACGTCATACCTTCCAGACAGACGCAGTTCCGACGGGACGGCGGAACCGTATACGTACCTTTCAGCCACAACAACCGACCGACTGGACACGCCCGCGTCTCCAGCCAGCCAACCACCAGGGCCACACAGCCCGCAAGTTTCAGCGTCAACACTTCTTAACGTACGTTGCAAACTTTTCAAAACATTGCCACACACACACACACACACACCCCACGAAAAGCGTCAACCTCTCTCACACTGGATACACTCAACACTTTTTGTCGGCGGAGCTTGAGGCCAACGGTTGACACACCCCCACCGGCCACACAGGTTTCCCTTTGAAAATTGCAGTGACGGAGGAGACGCGGCATTACGAGAGGGTTGTTTCCGAGAGCGCGAGCTGGACGGAGCTGCGGCGCCGCCGCCGAGGGGTAATGAACGCACGCGATGCCGCATGACAGCCCATCACCCAAAGTTTCACCCACAACTGCACAGGTCGCACCCCCTTTTCGCGCCATACTAGTGTCGATCGTCAATTACAGCTGACGGTGTTCGCATTTGCCACTTGACGGGGGGGGAAAAGAAAACAAACATCTGACACGCCATGTGTTTCTCTCTCTCTCTGTTACATCTAGGTCATTCGGCAGCCACTGTAAAAAAAAAATATTTTTACGACATGGTTGGGTAAGTGATTTAAAGACAACAATTGTGGGTCACACACCATAGACCATTTCGATAGTGTTCTTGTTCTTCTCTTTTTCCTTTTTTTATCGCTCAATTGAAATAAAACCTGGGGATGATGCAATGCTGCGATATGGCACAACCGTCGTCCATTGTACACAACTCGGGAACAAAAAGAAACCAATTCAGGGAACGTTCGTTCCTTCACAACGTTTCTTTCAACGCACTTGGTCTTTACCATCCTGTATTCAACACACATTTCCTTTCATCAAACTAGGGCATTTCCATAACAGTATTTGCAATACTGCTTCTTCGACGTCATTTCACCATCTTAACTAGAGACAAACAAACAACAAAATAGGAAAACAGCCTTGAGAACCCCGTCCACCAAATTTCAGTTAGCACGGCATCCAAGATTCTTTTCCGGGGAGTGCAGTGCAGCTGACGCTGCTCAGACCATATACCGTCCCCAGTCTCACTCAACTCTTGCGCATTCCATTCTACGCTACGTGACTATGCAAAAATGAATGAATCAAACCCGCCCAGAGAGCGTCTTGTGCGAGGGGACACACGATATAGAGAACAACAAAACACACAGGGGACACCACCAAAGTTGGAGAGAACGTTTCCACCACGGCAGCCGCGCCGTTACGCGCTTTTTTTTTTTTTTTTTTTCCTCCCCCCCACTGCACACCTCCGACACCACGGGAACGTTCACCGTCCCGTTGCCCTACACTGGCGTTTCTTTTCAACCCCCCACCCTATTCCTCGCTCCCCGGACATTCGACCGATCACAAAGTGCAACCTCTCGTTACCGTCGGGTGCCCCTCTTCATCCCCGGGGCGCCAACAACAAAACAAAAACACCACCGACGCCGTCGTCTCGCGTCACCTCACTCAACTGAGCGGAAAATACACGTACATCCAGAATGACGACACCGCCTCCACAAACAAAAACCAGACGTCAGACGTCAGGTCGAAAGAGGGCACCGTACGTCGTGGCGCGTGGTCTCCTAACTCACCTCGCGCGTACAAATACAATGCAATGCGTGTCTCCTCACGTTCACACACACCTCCACGCTCCACTTTTACGTCGCCCAACCAACCAACTAACTTAACGCACCCGCTCGGCGTAGAAGCAGCTGTAGGCGGCAACGTGTTTCTCACCCTCGCCACCAACGGTGTGACATCCGACAGTCGCGGTTTGCTTTCCGTTCCACACCTCCGGCCATACCATACAAAGGGGACAAAAAAAAAAAAAAAAAAAAAAAAAAAAAAAAAAAAAAAATATATATATATCAAACAAGCCAACTCCAGCGATCCGCCCCCCTAACACCAACACGTCTCGAAACACCCACGCCCACGACCCGGCTGTGGCTAAAGTGCGTATCCCAACGTCACACCAAAACCAAAGGCGCCGGCGCCGCACCACACCACACCACAAGCTACAGCTACAGCTGTGCCGCCGTCCACCCGCTCACAACAACAACAATTCCGCCCTTCCCGCAAAGGCATTTTGGTGGCCCTGAAAAGGGCCGTTTTTTCTTTTCTTCGCCGCGCCGCGGACGAGCCTCCTATTTCCAAGAGCCACCTCCTTACTTGGAGCTCGTGTACTTGGTCACCGCCTTCGTGCCCTCGCTCACCGCGTGCTTGGCCAGCTCGCCAGGCAGCAAGAGCCGCACAGCGGTCTGGATCTCGCGGGACGTGATGGTCGAGCGCTTGTTGTAGTGCGCCAGGCGAGAAGCCTCGGCCGCAATGCGCTCGAAAATGTCGTTCACGAAGCTGTTCATGATGCTCATCGCCTTCGAAGAGATGCCCGTGTCAGGGTGCACCTGCTTCAGCACCTTGTAGATGTAGATGGCATAGCTCTCCTTCCTCTTGCGCTTCTTCTTCTTGTCGCCCTTCGAAATGTTCTTCTGCGCCTTGCCAGCCTTCTTGGCGGCTTTCCCGCTAGTCTTGGGCGGCATCACGAACAAACAGTCAGTCAGTCAGGCGCTCCGCTCCAGTCAGCGTCTCCCCACACAGTGGCACCCGCCGCACGCCGCCGCCGCACCTTTACCAGCTCGCCCTGCTGCGGCCGCCGACCAATGGGGCGCGCGCGCAACCGGCCGCCGCACCCGAGCCCATAAAGGACCCCCACCCCGCCGGCGCCGGCACGCACTCCGCTGCTCGACTCGCTGCGGCTCGCACCGTTTGGGGCGTTGTGCTTTTCTTTCTCGCTTCTTTCCAAACTAGCCCATCGCCATGTCCGGACGCGGAAAGGGAGGCAAAGTCAAGGGCAAGTCAAAGTCCCGCTCAAGCAGGGCTGGGCTCCAGTTCCCGGTCGGCAGAATCCACCGCCTCCTGCGCAAGGGAAACTACGCCGAGCGCGTCGGCGCCGGGGCGCCCGTCTACCTCGCCGCCGTCATGGAGTACCTCGCGGCTGAGGTGCTCGAGCTGGCCGGAAACGCGGCCCGCGACAACAAGAAGACGCGCATCATCCCGCGCCACCTGCAGCTCGCCATACGCAACGACGAGGAGCTCAACAAGCTCTTGTCGGGCGTCACCATCGCACAGGGAGGTGTCCTGCCCAACATCCAGGCCGTCCTGCTGCCAAAGAAGACCGAGAAGAAGGCCTAAAAGAGAGACAGCGCAATCGGCAACCGCCGCGTGCTCCCTTGGCACGCAGCGCGCCATTTGCCGCCTCGGCTCAAAAAACAAAACACAATCGGCCCTTTTCAGGGCCACCACACAAACCTACGTCCAAAGCAGAATTCCAGTCGTTCGTCGCACCACTTTTCTCTCTCTCTCTTTCTGTGTACGGTTTTTTTTTCCTTCTTACACACACAGGCGCCGCCATCTTGTACACACGTACTTGGCCACCTCCTCCACTCAACTCCACGCACGCACAGTCTCGCGACCATTAACCAGCACACGTGGCGCACAACAACACACCTCAAAAATAACAACCCCTCGGCACTCAGCCGCGCCGCAACACACAGCCCATCCACCGACAAGAAGCATACAAGCAAAGAGGGAGGGGAAGGAAGGAAGGAAGGAAGGAAGGAAGGAGCTCACACAACGCAAGGGCACGCTTCCTTCCTTCCCTCCCAACCGCACCGCACACCACGTCAAAAAAAAACTCCAAACAAAACTAAAAGGCCAAGTAGACTAAAAAGGAAAAGAGAAAAACCAGCAACACAGACTCTTTCGCACTTTTCAACTTCCGAACACTGTGGTGGCCCTGAAAAGGGCCGTTTTTCAATCTCTCTTTCCTTCCTTCGGTCTCACACCGCCTAACCGCCGAAACCGTACAGGGTGCGCCCCTGCCTCTTCAGGGCGTACACCACGTCCATGGCCGTCACAGTCTTGCGCTTGGCGTGCTCAGTGTACGTCACCGCGTCGCGGATCACGTTCTCCAGGAACACCTTCAGCACTCCGCGCGTCTCCTCGTAGATCAGACCAGAGATGCGCTTCACGCCGCCCCTGCGCGCCAGGCGGCGGATCGCGGGCTTCGTGATGCCCTGGATGTTGTCGCGCAACACCTTGCGGTGCCGCTTGGCGCCACCCTTGCCGAGCCCCTTTCCTCCCTTGCCGCGGCCTGTCATTCTTCTTCTTCTTCAAGCGTCTCAACCACAATAATATAAAAAACAGAAAGCAAGGCAAGCTCCTCACCCGGCGCTAGCGAGTCGGCTACGCCCAGCGCGCGCGCCGCCCCCCTATATAGACTCTGGGGCCCCGCGGCCCGCCCTCCCCTCCCCCCACCACCGCGCACCGAGGGCATATAAGCGCAGCACCCGGGGCGCGCGGGCCCGTTGTCAAGGCAGCACCGGACGCCGTCGCGCACGCATATCCTCCACGCCGCATCCGCAGTAGCCATGGCCCGGACAAAGCAAACGGCCCGCAAGTCCACCGGCGGAAAGGCGCCGCGCAAACAGCTCGCCACCAAGGCGGCGAGGAAGAGCGCGCCCGCCACCGGCGGCGTCAAGAAGCCCCACCGCTACAGGCCGGGCACCGTCGCCCTGCGAGAAATCAGGCGCTACCAGAAGAGCACAGAGCTGCTCATCCGCAAGCTGCCATTCCAGCGCCTAGTGCGCGAGATCGCCCAGGACTTCAAGACCGACCTGCGCTTCCAGAGCTCCGCAGTCATGGCCCTGCAGGAGGCCAGCGAGGCCTACCTCGTCGGCCTCTTCGAAGACACCAACCTGTGCGCAATCCACGCCAAGCGAGTCACCATCATGCCCAAGGACATCCAGCTCGCGCGCCGCATCCGCGGCGAGCGCGCCTAAACCCGCACACCGCCAAACAAACAAAACGGCCCTTTTCAGGGCCACTAACGTCTCTCCGTCGCGAGCAAAACTTTGTCGGTCGCAACGACTAGTTCCCCACTCACTCTCCAGTCCAGTCGTCCCACCCCCGGCCCGGCGCCGCCGTTTCCAAAAAAAAGCACCGCACCGGCCGAGCCAAGTCGCAAGCGTCAATAGCGCCACCCACACAGGCCACGGCACAAAACGTGACGCCCGGAAAGCAAAGCCAAAAAAGGACTATTCCAAAACCACCACCAAGACAAACAAACAAACAAACGCGGCGCAAAATAAATAGGTAAAAAATAATAAAAGTAAAAATACACTTTATGTAACACCAACCGCGGCGCCGCCGCCCACGCCCGCCAACGACCCCACAATCCAACCACCGCGGCACGCAAACACCATCCACACATGACACAAACAAACAAACGCCAGCAAGCAAGACAGACAGACAACAAGGCAACCGACCGACCACGACACGACAATCAACACCTTCCCGACGTGCTTTGATGGCCCTGAGAAGGGCCGTTTTTGTTTTTGTCCGGGACCGCGCGACAGCCTCTGGTTGCGCGCCGGCCACCAGGCGACGGTGTCAACCGCCAACCCTTCCCTGCCCTTTTTACTTCTTCTTCTTGGGCGAAGCCTTCGCCTTAGACGGCGTCGCCGTCGCCTTCTTCGGGCGCGGCGCCTTCGGCTTCTTCGTCGGAACCTTGGCGGCCTTCTTCGCCTTCGACGGCGACTTGGCCTTGGCCGGCTTGGCCGCAGCCGCCTTCTTCGCACCCGCGGGAGCGGCCGACGCCGCAGACGCCTTCTTGGCGGCGCCCGCCTTCCGACCGGTCGCCGCCTTCACGCCGCCAGCCTTCTTTGCGCCGGCCGCACGGGCCCCCTTCTTCTCCTTGCTGGCCGGAGCGGCGCGCTTCTTCTTCGCACCACCGCCGCCACCACGAGCCTTGCCGCCCTCGGCCGCCCCGCCGCCGGCGCCGGCAAGCTTGAAAGAGCCCGACGCGCCCTTCCCCTTCGTCTGCACCAGCTCGCCAGCCACGACGGCCGACTTGAGGTACTTCTTGATAAAGGGCGCCAGCTTCTCCGCGTCCAGCTTGTAGTGCGCGGCAATGTACTTCTTGATCGCCTGCAGCGACGACCCGCCGCGCTCCTTCAGACTCTTGATGGCGGCCGTCACCATCTCAGAGGTGCGCGGGTGCGCAGGCTTGGCGCGCGGCTTCTTCGCAGACGACGCAGACTTGGCCTTCTTCGTAGTGCCGGTGGCGGCGGGTGCCGCGGCAGTCTCGTTCGTAGCCGCCTGGTCTGCCATCTTTTGCCTGTTCTCTTTTCTTTTTTCCCCCTTGGTTTCGCTTCCTTCTCTCCTTCGACGACGCACAACAGCGAGGGGCGCGCAGCAGAGAATAGCCGCGCACGCGCCTGGCCCAGCCAGTGTCGCGGGCGGGCGCGGACGGCCGAGAGAGCGGCCGCCACTCGGCGCGCCGCCGCGCCGCCGCGCCGCGCCTCCCGCGCTTGCTACCGCCCAACGTCCGACAGCCTGCGCGGAGCAGCCCCCAACCTGCGCCGCAACCACCCGCGCCATTCAAACCACCGAGGATGGGGCTACACACACCGACACCACGGTCGCCAACCAGTCGCCGCGGCGGCGCCGCAAACCACGGCCAAACTGCAGCCACCGCGCGCCACAGCCTGGGTCGGCCCGCCGAGAATCGCCGCCCCCGCCCAAATGCCGCCCCCACAGCCCCAGCCGACGACCCGCCACAATGGCCAAACCTTCGTCAAAACTCCCACACCGTCGCCGCGGCAGCCCGGCCACCGCGGCCGGCGCCACAGCCACACGAGCCGAGTCGTGCGGCGATGACGGCCGTGCACAAACGCACCTCCGCCGCCCCATCGCCTTCCGCCGTTTTCCCGATCGGCCCGCAGCCGTCGGGCCACGGCCGCGGGCCGTCCTCCTCCTCTCGCCTCGCCCGCCAACACCCACAGCCCTTCCAACACATTTTTTTTTTCTTTTTTCTTTTTTTTTTCTACTTTTTTACGATCGCCGCCTGCGCAACATGGCACCGGCCGACGGAGCGCCAACCCCCCCCCCCCCCCCCCCGCCACAGGCGAAAACAAAACAAAACAAAACAACGATAAACAAACAAACAAAATAAATTACCAGCCAGCCCCAACTACAGACACACCGAATCTGCCCTCACAGCCGACCTTACACGCCTCAACGTCAAAACAAAGGTGGTTTCTTTCTTTCAACGGTTACCTTACCTTAGGTTACGTCAGGTTAGGCTAAGAAGGCGTCAGGGTTAGGTTAAGCGTTGACGTGACGTCACGTCTTAACGTAGGCGTTAAGCTAAGGTTGCGGTCACGTACGTTAGGTTAAGGCGACTTGGGGGTTGGCCTAAGGGCTTAGGTTAGGTTACGTTAGTTTAGGTGGCTGCGTTAACGGCTTAAAGAAGTTTAGGAGGTTAAGGCGTCGAGGCGGCCGCACCCCCTTAGCTGCTGCGGCTCGGCCACGCCACGCCACGCCACGCCACGCCACGCTTTGGGGTTTCATAAGGTCGCGCGGCGGGTCGTCGGCACGCCGCAAAGGACAAAACTGCAAGACGACGTCGAAAAACAAACAACAGGTAAAAAATAAATAAGTAAAAATAAACGACGCCGACAGGCGGGGGATCAGCAGAACGAGCAGATTCCGGAGAGCGAACGAGACACGCACGCACGCACGCACGCACACACACACACACACACACAAACCCCCCCGAGCCGAGAGAGCACAGCACCACCACGTGTCGGCCTCCGCTCACCCGACTCGGCTGGGCTGGGCTGGCGGCCGGGCCGGATGCACGTACACGTACGGCTACAGCCACTACCCGTACACAGCCGCTCTTCACGCAACACCAGCCAAATGGCGCGCCCGCGGCTCGTCGCGGTCGCAACGCCACGCCGGCACACTTTCGGCACCACCGTTTTCGCGCGCACCGCAAACAAAAACGCAGCCGACACACACAGAAAAAAAAACAACACAGAGCGCGAGAGACGGGCGGCGGCGCACCTTTCGCCAGCCGGCAGGCAATCGACTCGCCCAGTACGACAAACGTGCACGCCACCCCACCCACCAACCAACCAACCAACCAGTCGTCGTCGTCGTCGTCGTCGTCGTCGTCGTCGTCGTCGTCCCGAAATCAAACAAACTCTCAAAAGCACAGCCCCTGCTGCCAACGGACGCAGGCGCCACGCAGCTCCCTTCCCGCCACACTCGATTCGCAGCGCAACTCACCCGGCACACCGTCAAACGACGGGCTGGGCTCGCCGCATCGCCGCAACCTACACACCTTCCCCGCCACGACGCACAGCCCCACCAGACGCCCGTGCCGCAACGACACTACTGCACTACCACTACCGCACTACTCCTCTCGCCCTTGCCATACACGACACAACACGCCAAAAAAATGAAAATCCAAATACAAACAAAAACACCGCCCCCACGACCCAAACACATGCACGGCGCGCCAACACACGCGAGGCAAGGCACGCAGCAAACGGCGTCCCCTCCGCGTCGCGCCATCAACCTACACACACAAGGCAACCAACAACAAACAGCCAGCCAGCCAGCCCCACTCTCACGCCGCAAAAACAGAAAACACACCGAAACCGCCAAACGCCGCACATTCGCGCTTCGCACTCACCACACACCTACCTCTCGGCATCCGTTTCGCACACAACGACGCGACGCACAATACATCATCACGGGCTACGCACGCACACCGCGACCCACTTTTTTACGACGCCCTCGGCAGAGCACACGTGCCCACGCCCACACACAGTCGACACAACGACGCAGCGCGCAGCAGACGCGGCCGCAACACATACCTCCCCGACGACGCGCCAACACCGCCAGCCACTGCTCACTCGCCCAAGCAACCCGTGCACACAACTGCCACACGCGTCCACCACGCCGCCGCCAACCACCCGCCCGCCAGGGGGCGCTCACGTCCGCGACAACAGCGCGGCACCGCCGGACCGGGCCGAACCGAGCCGAGCCGCCGCCTCCTCTCCACTCGGCACGCCACGTCCTGCTTGCAAAACACATGGCTCGTCCCTCTGTACACACAACGCGCCTGCCTGCGGTCGCCGCCGGCATCTATCTACCTGCGCATCGGAGCCAGGCCGGCAAGCCCACACTTAAATAATGCACTTCACCAGCCAAACAAACCCTCTCTTCCTTTCTTTGCACAGCGCATGCAACAGCAGCCCCAGGAGCCGGGCCCGCCGCCAGCGTCTCCTCCTCCTCTGGGCACAGCCAGCCAGCCGTTCCCACCGCCCCGCCCCTGCTCTGCAGAACAAGAAAAAACGAAAAAGTACCAACACACGCACCCAAAGCGTAAGCCAGACAAGACCAGCCTCTCCAAGGCCACACACACGCAAAAAAAACAAAAAAACAAAAACACTACAACAAAATAAAATAAAATGAAAAAGAAAAAGCAAGCTGTCGCCTCGCCCCCGCCCGTCCCCCCCACCACATTCGCCCCCTCCGCTTGTTTTCCTTTCTACAATTTCCCTCTTTTCCACCCAATATCCCGCCGCGGTTTACGGGCACCGGCCGATTTTGCGCCCGCCCACATGTGTCCCTACTCCCCACCACCATTCCCTCCGCAGCCCGCAGCCCGCTTTTCCCCCCTCCCTGCCCACACCACACCACACCACACCACACCACACCGACGGTGCTGACGTCGACACGCACCCAAGACAGGGGCCACGACCGTCTTTTTTCCTGGGCCCATCCCCGCACCGCACCTCCTTCCAATCATCAACGCTGTGGCGCCTGTGTCCGCGCGAGACGCGTGCGCGCCGCCTCTCTCAACATCCGTCCGCCGTCCGGCCCGTTTTTCGGCCCCCAGGCCATCCGTCAACCACCACTGCCACTGCCACTGCCACTGCCCCTGCCCCTGCCCGCCCCGCACCACACCACACACCGCTGCTTGCCCCGGCCGTTGCCACCAAAGGCGCCAACCGCAGCCCGCGCGCGCCAGAAAGAGATGGCAAAACTACAGGGACCCAGCCGACCGACGAAAATCAGAGCAATTGGCCGGGAGGATCAAAAAGAGAGCTCCGAAAACCACCGTAGCGAGGCGTGGGAGGAAACGTTACGAGAAGCAGGAAGGGACCAGGAAAAATTCTGGAAATTTCTTAAAACTCGTAAACTAGACACGAAACATCTACATCTACATGGGGAAGGAACGACCCCACAGACCGAGCTGAAGCACTGGCGGATTCACTAGGAAGGCAATTCCAAGCACCAGAAGCGGTAGATGACGAAACTGATGACCACCAGGAAATGGTACTCAGAAGGGTAAAACCGCATCCTAAGTGCCCCGATCAGAACATCTTTCACAATCCAATAAACGCAGAAAGAAACCCCACATCTTATCACATCACAAACATACACACATCCTAAGAAGGCATCAGGCCCAGATTCCATCAAACCGCAACTACTACATCACCTACCTCCAGCAACTATCAATTATCTATCTAACATCAATATATAATGCTTGCTTCAGACTAAACTACTTGGAAACAGGCCCGAGTCATCACATTACCAAAGCCAAACAAGGACTTATTATTTCCGCAAAACTATAGGCCAACTTCCTTGGAAAGGTTCTCGGAAAGCTCATTCAAACTGAACTGAAGAAATTCAATTCTTAAAGGATAACAACATAATCATCCCACAACAATTCCGATTCCGCGAAGAACACAGCACCACCCACCAGGTGACCAGACTAGTCGAGCACATATGTCAGGCCAGAAACATTAGACACAGTACTGGAGCAGTCCTGCTTGACATTGGAAAAGCATTCGGATAACGCCTTATCTACAAGCTCCACCAGTACAACTGCCCCATCCACATTATTGCTTCTTTTCTCCGCAACAGAGCACATTCTATGTCCGTGTACCAGGAGCGGCAAGTAACACTAGATCCATAGAGGCTGGAGTCCCGCAAGGCTCAGTGCTGGGGCCCATTCTCTACTCAATATACACAAACAAACAGCTGGGAGGACACTTGTCACTATTTGCAGACGACACTGCAGTCTACCGCAGCAGTTCTAACCTGCAATATAGAGTCACAAAAATAGAGCAACACCTACAATCCATCCAGAAATGGGCTAACCAATGGAAACAAAAAACAATAAACGCGGAGAAAACCCAAGCAATACAATACGATTCACATTCAAAAAGAATACCTCCTAACCTGCATATACGCCTCAGAAATAACAATCTTCCATGGTCAGGCACAATAAAGTATCTAGGCATCAAGCTGGACAAGAGGTTGACATTTAGAGACCATGTTACACACGTTTGTAACAAGGCTGCAGCAGCAATATTCAGACTGTACCCAATCATCAAAGGAAACAGAATAAATATGCGCGCCAAAAAGAAAATCTTCAAAACCGTCATAGGAACCAGCCATCACTTACGGCTCTGAAAATCTGGTCAATGGCCGCAGACACCAAACATAACAAGAGTAAAAAAGGGTGCAGAACAAATACTTCAGAATTACTGCTGATGCCGGCCGGTACCAGACAAACCGAGACATATACACAAACCATAACATACTCAATCAAAATCCCGGAAATCATCCAAAGAAAAATCCATAAAGTTTTTTTTTTTTTTTTTTTTTTTTTTTCTTCCACCAAACCACGGATTCGAACCACCCACTCATCAGAAATCTGGGACAAAATCCACCCGACCCAAGAACGACATTTCCCATCACGACAAAACACCACAAACTACAACATACCATGATAAACAAAAATAAAATACAAACACCATAACACTCACTCAAACAACAAACATCTACACACACCCAAGAGACCCTATCATCCCATCATTTTGTTACCCAACATAATCAGACAGAAGGCAGGGATCAAGGACAGATCCGGTCCTCCGAGTACAGGGGGTAAAAAATACCCATCAGACCAGCTAGCTCTCTCTCTCTCTCTCTCTCTCTCTCTCTCTCCTCCGTGCCGACGCTGCCCCGCACACGCGTTCGCGTTCGCGCTCGCGTTCGGCCGACACCACACGACAGGTCTTTGGGGCCCCGCCACTGCGCGCACGCACGCCTCCTCCTCTTCCTTAGTTCTTTTTCGCTTTTCTTTTCTCCCCCGCCCCCCGCTCTCACCGCCACATCATCCCGCAACCCTTGGGGGATGTTTCCCAACATCAACGCGCCCCAATTCCACTCTCTGCCCGTGCCGCACTCTCCACTTTGCTTCTCCCCGTCCCCTACACACACGACTACCGAAACCCCGGTTGACACACCTTCTCGTAGGACAGGGGTGCGTGCGTTGTCTTGACGGTGACAGCAACAGCAACGGATCCGTCCATCCCATTCCCCCCCACTCGGTAAAGAACCATGTTCAACCCACACTACACAACAAGGGGGGCACACACGAACGCGAAAGAAAGGGCAGGGCAGGGGCAACTATCTCGTACACATTCTTCCTCAGAACCCACATATCGCATCAACGAACGGCAGGCCAATTGCGGACTCAGCCGTGTCAGGCAAATCCAACCCAACCAACACCTCCCACGGAAACCCTGACACTGATCCAGCAGTACGTCCACATACATCGCCACACCAAATACGGGTGACGAGTGAGCAACAAATGGAACAATACACAACAAGGGCTGACCTAATAAAAACTGCACGTCACGTCATACCTTCCAGACAGACGCAGTTCCGACGGGACGGCGGAACCGTATACGTACCTTTCAGCCACAACAACCGACCGACTGGACACGCCCGCGTCTCCAGCCAGCCAACCACCAGGGCCACACAGCCCGCAAGTTTCAGCGTCAACACTTCTTAACGTACGTTGCAAACTTTTCAAAACATTGCCACACACACACACACACACACCCCACGAAAAGCGTCAACCTCTCTCACACTGGATACACTCAACACTTTTTGTCGGCGGAGCTTGAGGCCAACGGTTGACACACCCCCACCGGCCACACAGGTTTCCCTTTGAAAATTGCAGTGACGGAGGAGACGCGGCATTACGAGAGGGTTGTTTCCGAGAGCGCGAGCTGGACGGAGCTGCGGCGCCGCCGCCGAGGGGTAATGAACGCACGCGATGCCGCATGACAGCCCATCACCCAAAGTTTCACCCACAACTGCACAGGTCGCACCCCCTTTTCGCGCCATACTAGTGTCGATCGTCAATTACAGCTGACGGTGTTCGCATTTGCCACTTGACGGGGGGGGAAAAGAAAACAAACATCTGACACGCCATGTGTTTCTCTCTCTCTCTGTTACATCTAGGTCATTCGGCAGCCACTGTAAAAAAAAAATATTTTTACGACATGGTTGGGTAAGTGATTTAAAGACAACAATTGTGGGTCACACACCATAGACCATTTCGATAGTGTTCTTGTTCTTCTCTTTTTCCTTTTTTTATCGCTCAATTGAAATAAAACCTGGGGATGATGCAATGCTGCGATATGGCACAACCGTCGTCCATTGTACACAACTCGGGAACAAAAAGAAACCAATTCAGGGAACGTTCGTTCCTTCACAACGTTTCTTTCAACGCACTTGGTCTTTACCATCCTGTATTCAACACACATTTCCTTTCATCAAACTAGGGCATTTCCATAACAGTATTTGCAATACTGCTTCTTCGACGTCATTTCACCATCTTAACTAGAGACAAACAAACAACAAAATAGGAAAACAGCCTTGAGAACCCCGTCCACCAAATTTCAGTTAGCACGGCATCCAAGATTCTTTTCCGGGGAGTGCAGTGCAGCTGACGCTGCTCAGACCATATACCGTCCCCAGTCTCACTCAACTCTTGCGCATTCCATTCTACGCTACGTGACTATGCAAAAATGAATGAATCAAACCCGCCCAGAGAGCGTCTTGTGCGAGGGGACACACGATATAGAGAACAACAAAACACGCGATCTAGTGTCCACCAAAGTTGGAGAGAACGTTTCCACCACGGCAGCCGCGCCGTTACGCGCTTTTTTTTTTTTTTTTTTTCCTCCCCCCCACTGCACACCTCCGACACCACGGGAACGTTCACCGTCCCGTTGCCCTACACTGGCGTTTCTTTTCAACCCCCCACCCTATTCCTCGCTCCCCGGACATTCGACCGATCACAAAGTGCAACCTCTCGTTACCGTCGGGTGCCCCTCTTCATCCCCGGGGCGCCAACAACAAAACAAAAACACCACCGACGCCGTCGTCTCGCGTCACCTCACTCAACTGAGCGGAAAATACACGTACATCCAGAATGACGACACCGCCTCCACAAACAAAAACCAGACGTCAGACGTCAGGTCGAAAGAGGGCACCGTACGTCGTGGCGCGTGGTCTCCTAACTCACCTCGCGCGTACAAATACAATGCAATGCGTGTCTCCTCACGTTCACACACACCTCCACGCTCCACTTTTACGTCGCCCAACCAACCAACTAACTTAACGCACCCGCTCGGCGTAGAAGCAGCTGTAGGCGGCAACGTGTTTCTCACCCTCGCCACCAACGGTGTGACATCCGACAGTCGCGGTTTGCTTTCCGTTCCACACCTCCGGCCATACCATACAAAGGGGACAAAAAAAAAAAAAAAAAAAAAAAAAAAAAATATATATATATATCAAACAAGCCAACTCCAGCGATCCGCCCCCCTAACACCAACACGTCTCGAAACACCCACGCCCACGACCCGGCTGTGGCTAAAGTGCGTATCCCAACGTCACACCAAAACCAAAGGCGCCGGCGCCGGCGCCGCACCACACCACACCACAAGCTACAGCTACAGCTGTGCCGCCGTCCACCCGCTCACAACAACAACAATTCCGCCCTTCCCGCAAAGGCATTTTGGTGGCCCTGAAAAGGGCCGTTTTTTCTTTTCTTCGCCGCGCCGCGGACGAGCCTCCTATTTCCAAGAGCCACCTCCTTACTTGGAGCTCGTGTACTTGGTCACCGCCTTCGTGCCCTCGCTCACCGCGTGCTTGGCCAGCTCGCCAGGCAGCAAGAGCCGCACAGCGGTCTGGATCTCGCGGGACGTGATGGTCGAGCGCTTGTTGTAGTGCGCCAGGCGAGAAGCCTCGGCCGCAATGCGCTCGAAAATGTCGTTCACGAAGCTGTTCATGATGCTCATCGCCTTCGAAGAGATGCCCGTGTCAGGGTGCACCTGCTTCAGCACCTTGTAGATGTAGATGGCATAGCTCTCCTTCCTCTTGCGCTTCTTCTTCTTGTCGCCCTTCGAAATGTTCTTCTGCGCCTTGCCAGCCTTCTTGGCGGCTTTCCCGCTAGTCTTGGGCGGCATCACGAACAAACAGTCAGTCAGTCAGGCGCTCCGCTCCAGTCAGCGTCTCCCCACACAGTGGCACCCGCCGCACGCCGCCGCCGCACCTTTACCAGCTCGCCCTGCTGCGGCCGCCGACCAATGGGGCGCGCGCGCAACCGGCCGCCGCACCCGAGCCCATAAAGGACCCCCACCCCGCCGGCGCCGGCACGCACTCCGCTGCTCGACTCGCTGCGGCTCGCACCGTTTGGGGCGTTGTGCTTTTCTTTCTCGCTTCTTTCCAAACTAGCCCATCGCCATGTCCGGACGCGGAAAGGGAGGCAAAGTCAAGGGCAAGTCAAAGTCCCGCTCAAGCAGGGCTGGGCTCCAGTTCCCGGTCGGCAGAATCCACCGCCTCCTGCGCAAGGGAAACTACGCCGAGCGCGTCGGCGCCGGGGCGCCCGTCTACCTCGCCGCCGTCATGGAGTACCTCGCGGCTGAGGTGCTCGAGCTGGCCGGAAACGCGGCCCGCGACAACAAGAAGACGCGCATCATCCCGCGCCACCTGCAGCTCGCCATACGCAACGACGAGGAGCTCAACAAGCTCTTGTCGGGCGTCACCATCGCACAGGGAGGTGTCCTGCCCAACATCCAGGCCGTCCTGCTGCCAAAGAAGACCGAGAAGAAGGCCTAAAAGAGAGACAGCGCAATCGGCAACCGCCGCGTGCTCCCTTGGCACGCAGCGCGCCATTTGCCGCCTCGGCTCAAAAAACAAAACACAATCGGCCCTTTTCAGGGCCACCACACAAACCTACGTCCAAAGCAGAATTCCAGTCGTTCGTCGCACCACTTTTCTCTCTCTCTCTTTCTGTGTACGGTTTTTTTTTCCTTCTTACACACACAGGCGCCGCCATCTTGTACACACGTACTTGGCCACCTCCTCCACTCAACTCCACGCACGCACAGTCTCGCGACCATTAACCAGCACACGTGGCGCACAACAACACACCTCAAAAATAACAACCCCTCGGCACTCAGCCGCGCCGCAACACACAGCCCATCCACCGACAAGAAGCATACAAGCAAAGAGGGAGGGGAAGGAAGGAAGGAAGGAAGGAAGGAAGGAAGGAGCTCACACAACGCAAGGGCACGCTTCCTTCCTTCCCTCCCAACCGCACCGCACACCACGTCAAAAAAAAACTCCAAACAAAACTAAAAGGCCAAGTAGACTAAAAAGGAAAAGAGAAAAACCAGCAACACAGACTCTTTCGCACTTTTCAACTTCCGAACACTGTGGTGGCCCTGAAAAGGGCCGTTTTTCAATCTCTCTTTCCTTCCTTCGGTCTCACACCGCCTAACCGCCGAAACCGTACAGGGTGCGCCCCTGCCTCTTCAGGGCGTACACCACGTCCATGGCCGTCACAGTCTTGCGCTTGGCGTGCTCAGTGTACGTCACCGCGTCGCGGATCACGTTCTCCAGGAACACCTTCAGCACTCCGCGCGTCTCCTCGTAGATCAGACCAGAGATGCGCTTCACGCCGCCCCTGCGCGCCAGGCGGCGGATCGCGGGCTTCGTGATGCCCTGGATGTTGTCGCGCAACACCTTGCGGTGCCGCTTGGCGCCACCCTTGCCGAGCCCCTTTCCTCCCTTGCCGCGGCCTGTCATTCTTCTTCTTCTTCAAGCGTCTCAACCACAATAATATAAAAAACAGAAAGCAAGGCAAGCTCCTCACCCGGCGCTAGCGAGTCGGCTACGGTTGTGGCGCCCAGCGCGCGCGCCGCCCCCCTATATAGACTCTGGGGCCCCGCGGCCCGCCCTCCCCTCCCCCCACCACCGCGCACCGAGGGCATATAAGCGCAGCACCCGGGGCGCGCGGGCCCGTTGTCAAGGCAGCACCGGACGCCGTCGCGCACGCATATCCTCCACGCCGCATCCGCAGTAGCCATGGCCCGGACAAAGCAAACGGCCCGCAAGTCCACCGGCGGAAAGGCGCCGCGCAAACAGCTCGCCACCAAGGCGGCGAGGAAGAGCGCGCCCGCCACCGGCGGCGTCAAGAAGCCCCACCGCTACAGGCCGGGCACCGTCGCCCTGCGAGAAATCAGGCGCTACCAGAAGAGCACAGAGCTGCTCATCCGCAAGCTGCCATTCCAGCGCCTAGTG
>NW_026062955.1:20000-21440 GCF_023897955.1 Schistocerca gregaria | reverse complement strand
CATAGGTGGCGCGTGTTGTCTCCCGCCGGCAATGCCACGACAGCACGCTCCCGGGCCTCTGTCGGCAGCGGCAAGCTCAGTTGGGAGCAAGGGTGTTCGCACTAAAACCGTCTACTCGCCTAACTCCGGGCGATTGCGCCTCTCTCGAAACCGACCAAGTACCTAGGACGGCGCTGCGCGCCGCCGGGACCTGAGAGGGTTTCGAGGTGTATCGTGCAGGGGAGCTCGGCCTCCTCCTGTTTGCAGAATAATTGAGCGGACGCTTGCGTGTTCGCGCGGGCCCCCGGGACACACTCCCGGGCGGCCGGCTGCTCAGCTCTAGTTGACGCAGCTCCCTGGTTGATCCTGCCAGTAGTCATATGCTTGTCTCAAAGATTAAGCCATGCATGTCTCAGTACAAGCCGCATTAAGGTGAAACCGCGAATGGCTCATTAAATCAGTTATGGTTCCTTAGATCGTACCCACGTTACTTGGATAACTGTGGTAATTCTAGAGCTAATACATGCAAACAGAGTCCCGACCAGAGATGGAAGGGACGCTTTTATTAGATCAAAACCAATCGGATTGGCTTGTCTGGTCCGTTTGCCTTGGTGACTCTGAATAACTTTGGGCTGATCGCACGGTCCTCGTACCGGCGACGCATCTTTCAAATGTCTGCCTTATCAACTGTCGATGGTAGGTTCTGCGCCTACCATGGTTGTAACGGGTAACGGGGAATCAGGGTTCGATTCCGGAGAGGGAGCCTGAGAAACGGCTACCACATCCAAGGAAGGCAGCAGGCGCGCAAATTACCCACTCCCGGCACGGGGAGGTAGTGACGAAAAATAACGATACGGGACTCATCCGAGGCCCCGTAATCGGAATGAGTACACTTTAAATCCTTTAACGAGTATCTATTGGAGGGCAAGTCTGGTGCCAGCAGCCGCGGTAATTCCAGCTCCAATAGCGTATATTAAAGTTGTTGCGGTTAAAAAGCTCGTAGTTGGATTTGTGTCCCACGCTGTTGGTTCACCGCCCGTCGGTGTTTAACTGGCATGTATCGTGGGACGTCCTGCCGGTGGGGCGAGCCGAAGGGGTGCTTTCGCGTCCCGAGGCGGACCCCGTTTAAATCCTACCAGGGTGCTCTTTGTTGAGTGTCTCGGTGGGCCGGCACGTTTACTTTGAACAAATTAGAGTGCTTAAAGCAGGCAAGCCCGCCTGAATACTGTGTGCATGGAATAATGGAATAGGACCTCGGTTCTATTTTGTTGGTTTTCGGAACCCGAGGTAATGATTAATAGGGACAGGCGGGGGCATTCGTATTGCGACGTTAGAGGTGAAATTCTTGGATCGTCGCAAGACGAACAGAAGCGAAAGCATTTGCCAAGTATGTTTTCATTAATCAAGAACGAAAGTTAGAGGTTCGAAGGCGATCAGATACCGCCCTAGTTCTAACCATAA
>NW_026062955.1:15000-17500 GCF_023897955.1 Schistocerca gregaria | reverse complement strand
GCCTTGCGCGGGCCGAGGGAGGATGGGGCTTCCCCGCCCTTCACGGGGCGGCGGCCTCCGCACTCCCGGGGCGTCTCGTCCTCATTGCGAGGTGAGGCGCACCTAGAGCGTACACGTTGGGACCCGAAAGATGGTGAACTATGCCTGGCCAGGACGAAGTCAGGGGAAACCCTGATGGAGGTCCGTAGCGATTCTGACGTGCAAATCGATCGTCGGAGCTGGGTATAGGGGCGAAAGACTAATCGAACCATCTAGTAGCTGGTTCCCTCCGAAGTTTCCCTCAGGATAGCTGGTGCTCGTACGAGTCTCATCCGGTAAAGCGAATGATTAGAGGCCTTGGGGCCGAAACGACCTCAACCTATTCTCAAACTTTAAATGGGTGAGATCTCCGGCTTGCTTGATATGCTGAAGCCGCGAGCAAACGACTCGGATCGGAGTGCCAAGTGGGCCACTTTTGGTAAGCAGAACTGGCGCTGTGGGATGAACCAAACGCCGAGTTAAGGCGCCCGAATCGACGCTCATGGGAAACCATGAAAGGCGTTGGTTGCTTAAGACAGCAGGACGGTGGCCATGGAAGTCGGAATCCGCTAAGGAGTGTGTAACAACTCACCTGCCGAAGCAACTAGCCCTGAAAATGGATGGCGCTGAAGCGTCGTGCCTATACTCGGCCGTCAGTCTGGCAGTCATGGCCGGTCCTCGCGGCCGGCCGCGAAGCCCTGACGAGTAGGAGGGTCGCGGCGGTGGGCGCAGAAGGGTCTGGGCGTGAGCCTGCCTGGAGCCGCCGTCGGTGCAGATCTTGGTGGTAGTAGCAAATACTCCAGCGAGGCCCTGGAGGGCTGACGCGGAGAAGGGTTTCGTGTGAACAGCCGTTGCACACGAGTCAGTCGATCCTAAGCCCTAGGAGAAATCCGATGTTGATGGGGGCCGTCATAGCATGATGCACTTTGTGCTGGCCCCCGTTGGGCGAAAGGGAATCCGGTTCCTATTCCGGAACCCGGCAGCGGAACCGATATAAGTCGGGCCCCTCTTTTAGAGATGCTCGTCGGGGTAACCCAAAAGGACCCGGAGACGCCGTCGGGAGATCGGGGAAGAGTTTTCTTTTCTGCATGAGCGTTCGAGTTCCCTGGAATCCTCTAGCAGGGAGATAGGGTTTGGAACGCGAAGAGCACCGCAGTTGCGGCGGTGTCCCGATCTTCCCCTCGGACCTTGAAAATCCGGGAGAGGGCCACGTGGAGGTGTCGCGCCGGTTCGTACCCATATCCGCAGCAGGTCTCCAAGGTGAAGAGCCTCTAGTCGATAGAATAATGTAGGTAAGGGAAGTCGGCAAATTGGATCCGTAACTTCGGGATAAGGATTGGCTCTGAGGATCGGGGCGTGTCGGGCTTGGTCGGGAAGTGGGTCAGCGCTAACGTGCCGGGCCTGGGCGAGGTGAGTGCCGTAGGGGAGCCGGTAAGTGCGGGCGTTTAGCGCGGGCGTGGTCTGCTCTCGCCGTTGGTTGGCCTCGTGCTGGCCGGCGGTGCAGGATGCGCGCGCCTGCGCGGCGTTCGCGCCCCGGTGCTTCAACCTGCGTGCAGGATCCGAGCTCGGTCCCGTGCCTTGGCCTCCCACGGATCTTCCTTGCTGCGAGGCCGCGTCCGCCTTAGCGTGCTCCTCCGGGGGCGCGCGGGTGCGCGGATTCTCTTCGGCCGCCATTCAACGATCAACTCAGAACTGGCACGGACTGGGGGAATCCGACTGTCTAATTAAAACAAAGCATTGCGATGGCCCTAGCGGGTGTTGACGCAATGTGATTTCTGCCCAGTGCTCTGAATGTCAACGTGAAGAAATTCAAGCAAGCGCGGGTAAACGGCGGGAGTAACTATGACTCTCTTAAGGTAGCCAAATGCCTCGTCATCTAATTAGTGACGCGCATGAATGGATTAACGAGATTCCCGCTGTCCCTATCTACTGTATGTCGCAAAAGCCAGGCCCTCTTCCACAAGATAGCCAGTATTGCAAACAAGCAATACCATCTGCCATTGCAGACATTAAGGCTATATCACTCGAGCATTCTCGTGGCCATCACGGCTTACGGGTCGAGTGTCTGGGCTCATAGGCTGAGACAGAGAAAACCTGCGGCGGCGATGAGGAGGCTGCAGCGCCAAGCGCTGTTGCGCCTCACTGGAGCATACAGCACGACTTCCGCCGATGCGCTACTAGTCATCACAGCAATCCCCCCACTTGACCTGCTGGTCAGGGAAAGGGGTGCGCTGTATTGGCTCCGGAAGGGAAATCCGGATGGGGTCAATAACATCTTAGGCCGACCGGCAGACAGCGCTGCTGAAGTCCGGAACTGGCTCTTTGACGAGTGGCAGCAGAGGTGGGACGCGCTCCGCACAAGCAGGCGCGTGCACCACTTTTTCCCCAACGTGAGAGAGCGGATGAGACTTCGGTTTCTGAAACCCTCACGGGGATTGGTGCATTTCTTGACAGGACATGGGCCCTTTTCCACCTACTTGTG
>NW_026062955.1:2500-10000 GCF_023897955.1 Schistocerca gregaria | reverse complement strand
TTGTCCCTTAACCTAACTCAAGTTGTCCCTTAACCTAACTCAAGTTGTCCCTTAACCTAACTCAATTTGTCCCTTAACCTAACCCACGTTGTCCCTTAACCTAACTCAAGTTGTCCCTTAACCTAACTCAAGTTGTCCCTTAACCTAACTCAAGTTGTCCCTTAACCTAACTCAAGTTGTCCCTTAACCTAACTCAAGTTGTCCCTTAACCTAACTCAAGTTGTCCCTTAACCTAACTCAAGTTGTCCCTTAACCTAACTCAAGTTGTCCCTTAACCTAACTCAAGTTGTCCCTTAACCTAACTCAAGTTGTCCCTTAACCTAACTCAAGTTGTCCCTTAACCTAACTCAAGTTGTCCCTTAACCTAACTCAAGTTGTCCCTTAACCTAACTCAAGTTGTCCCTTAACCTAACTCAAGTTGTCCCTTAACCTAACTCAAGTTGTCCCTTAACCTAACTCAAGTTGTCCCTTAACCTAACTCAAGTTGTCCCTTAACCTAACTCAAGTTGTCCCTTAACCTAACTCAAGTTGTCCCTTAACCTAACTCAAGTTGTCCCTTAACCTAACTCAAGTTGTCCCTTAACCTAACTCAAGTTGTCCCTTAACCTAACTCAAGTTGTCCCTTAACCTAACTCAAGTTGTCCCTTAACCTAACTCAAGTTGTCCCTTAACCTAACTCAATTTGTCCCTTAACCTAACTCAATTTGTCCCTTAACCTAACTCAATTTGTCCCTTAACCTAACTCAATTTGTCCCTTAACCTAACTCAATTTGTCCCTTAACCTAACTCAATTTGTCCCTTAACCTAACTCAATTTGTCCCTTAACCTAACTCAATTTGTCCCTTAACCTAACTCAATTTGTCCCTTAACCTAACTCAAGTTGTCCCTTAACCTAACTCAAGTTGTCCCTTAACCTAACTCAATTTGTCCCTTAACCTAACCCACGTTGTCCCTTAACCTAACTCAAGTTGTCCCTTAACCTAACTCAAGTTGTCCCTTAACCTAACTCAAGTTGTCCCTTAACCTAACTCAAGTTGTCCCTTAACCTAACCGACGTTGTCCCTTAACCTAACCGACGTTGTCCCTTAACCTAACCCACGTTGTCCCTTAACCTAACCCACGTTGTCCCTTAACCTAACCCACGTTGTCCCTTAACCTAACCCACGTTGTCCCTTAACCTAACCCACGTTGTCCCTTAACCTAACCCACGTTGTCCCTTAACCTAACCCACGTTGTCCCTTAACCTAACCCACGTTGTCCCTTAACCTAACCCACGTTGTCCCTTAACCTAACCCACGTTGTCCCTTAACCTAACCCACGTTGTCCCTTAACCTAACCCACGTTGTCCCTTAACCTAACCCACGTTGTCCCTTAACCTAACCCACGTTGTCCCTTAACCTAACCCACGTTGTCCCTTAACCTAACCCACGTTGTCCCTTAACCTAACCCACGTTGTCCCTTAACCTAACCCACGTTGTCCCTTAACCTAACCCACGTTGTCCCTTAACCTAACCCACGTTGTCCCTTAACCTAACCCACGTTGTCCCTTAACCTAACCCACGTTGTCCCTTAACCTAACCCACGTTGTCCCTTAACCTAACCCACGTTGTCCCTTAACCTAACCCACGTTGTCCCTTTGCCTAACATAGTTCACTGCTCGGAATCTCTGGTGTCGTTGTTATCCTCATGTAGATGTCTTGCGAGTGTTGCTTACTTTCCACATATTCCTGCTATCCACTGTCAATTGTACTGCAATAGGACTATATCGCCGACCCCCCCCCTCCCCCCCCTCTGTCCCCCTCTGTCCCCCTCTTTGTGTCTCTGTCCTCTCAAGCTGGTCGGTCTGGCGTTTGAGTGTTAAATGAGCCTCGCAGCTGTTCAGTTGCATTCAGATGTCGACGCCCTCAGTGTACGTCGTGGTATGGTCTGTGTCCATTGTCCGCTGATGTCGTACGCGTAACCCACACGCTGTACCGATCATCGGTCGTTACGTACAGAGTGAAGTAGTGTGATACGTGTGACCGTACGCTGGCTGTGCCCAACGGTGTCGAATCTCAATTTCCATATGTTGTGCTTGATGCTACTTGTCTCGTCTCCCAATAACAGCTAGGTTGCACTGTGGTACGCCGTAGAGGCGTGTGGGAGGAACGTACGAACGCATTGTATGTCACCCTGGGTCGCTGGGGGTGGTGGTGCGGTGAGTCAGGTCAGGTCAGGTCAGCGTGAGCCGTCTGATGTAGTGACGCGTGTATTCCGACTTTGTCGTATTGCCTCACACAAAGTGCTACCCTGGTGGACCGCGTTCCATATCTGGGACATGCCGCAGATGCCGGTTGACAGTGGATCGCGGAAGGTACATCGCATACGTGCGCGGGCCACCTTCCACGTGTTCTCTTCTGCACATGTCGCAGTGTGTATGTGGTCTGATGTAGCGTGTCGTGACACATGACATCCTGGCATGCAAGAATTGTTGAATTCGCAAATGTAGGTGGACATCTACGTTTACTGCCCAAGATACGCAAATGAACTGGAAATCCGTTGTTGAGCGGTTGTTCACGCTGGAGGTGAATCTGTGATGGCGACGATCGGTACAGCTATTAACCGGTTGTTTCAGCGGTACCCGCCACATCCACACGCGTGACTAGGCCCATGTGGGTATGAAGCGATACGCGGCGGTGGCTTGGTGGGACTGTTCCCGGCCGGTGAAGGGGGGCCGCCCGGCGTGTTGGCCGCGCGCTGCGTGGGCGCACGCGCAACAGGCGGCTGGTGGGGGGCGCCGAGTGGCAGGAGCGCCAGCCGACGGGCCCGGCAGGCGGCGCAGCTACGCTGCGGCGCACCCTGCACGCGGCGCCTGGCGGCCAAAGTTGGTTCAGCCGAGCCCGGTGCGAAGCGCGGTGGACATCTGCAGTGTGCTGGTCTGATTGAGGACTGTGTGCGTTGAGGATGCGCCGCCGCCTGGCACTCGGCGCCGCGACGCCGTCTGCTGCTCGGTCGCCCCAGCGGTTCTCGCAGGTGGTTTGTATCGCAGTTGTGCGGACGTGTTGGCGCGTGCGCTGTGCTGGGAGAGTTCGCTTCTGCACCCAAGTGGGGCTTTGCCCTTGTGTGGCGCTGGCGTTGGAGCTGCCGGTCACCATAGGTGGCGCGTGTTGTCTCCCGCCGGCAATGCCACGACAGCACGCTCCCGGGCCTCTGTCGGCAGCGGCAAGCTCAGTTGGGAGCAAGGGTGTTCGCACTAAAACCGTCTACTCGCCTAACTCCGGGCGATTGCGCCTCTCTCGAAACCGACCAAGTACCTAGGACGGCGCTGCGCGCCGCCGGGACCTGAGAGGGTTTCGAGGTGTATCGTGCAGGGGAGCTCGGCCTCCTCCTGTTTGCAGAATAATTGAGCGGACGCTTGCGTGTTCGCGCGGGCCCCCGGGACACACTCCCGGGCGGCCGGCTGCTCAGCTCTAGTTGACGCAGCTCCCTGGTTGATCCTGCCAGTAGTCATATGCTTGTCTCAAAGATTAAGCCATGCATGTCTCAGTACAAGCCGCATTAAGGTGAAACCGCGAATGGCTCATTAAATCAGTTATGGTTCCTTAGATCGTACCCACGTTACTTGGATAACTGTGGTAATTCTAGAGCTAATACATGCAAACAGAGTCCCGACCAGAGATGGAAGGGACGCTTTTATTAGATCAAAACCAATCGGATTGGCTTGTCTGGTCCGTTTGCCTTGGTGACTCTGAATAACTTTGGGCTGATCGCACGGTCCTCGTACCGGCGACGCATCTTTCAAATGTCTGCCTTATCAACTGTCGATGGTAGGTTCTGCGCCTACCATGGTTGTAACGGGTAACGGGGAATCAGGGTTCGATTCCGGAGAGGGAGCCTGAGAAACGGCTACCACATCCAAGGAAGGCAGCAGGCGCGCAAATTACCCACTCCCGGCACGGGGAGGTAGTGACGAAAAATAACGATACGGGACTCATCCGAGGCCCCGTAATCGGAATGAGTACACTTTAAATCCTTTAACGAGTATCTATTGGAGGGCAAGTCTGGTGCCAGCAGCCGCGGTAATTCCAGCTCCAATAGCGTATATTAAAGTTGTTGCGGTTAAAAAGCTCGTAGTTGGATTTGTGTCCCACGCTGTTGGTTCACCGCCCGTCGGTGTTTAACTGGCATGTATCGTGGGACGTCCTGCCGGTGGGGCGAGCCGAAGGGGTGCTTTCGCGTCCCGAGGCGGACCCCGTTTAAATCCTACCAGGGTGCTCTTTGTTGAGTGTCTCGGTGGGCCGGCACGTTTACTTTGAACAAATTAGAGTGCTTAAAGCAGGCAAGCCCGCCTGAATACTGTGTGCATGGAATAATGGAATAGGACCTCGGTTCTATTTTGTTGGTTTTCGGAACCCGAGGTAATGATTAATAGGGACAGGCGGGGGCATTCGTATTGCGACGTTAGAGGTGAAATTCTTGGATCGTCGCAAGACGAACAGAAGCGAAAGCATTTGCCAAGTATGTTTTCATTAATCAAGAACGAAAGTTAGAGGTTCGAAGGCGATCAGATACCGCCCTAGTTCTAACCATAAACGATGCCAGCCAGCGATCCGCCGCAGTTCCTCCGATGACTCGGCGGGCAGCCTCCGGGAAACCAAAGCTTTTGGGTTCCGGGGGAAGTATGGTTGCAAAGCTGAAACTTAAAGGAATTGACGGAAGGGCACCACCAGGAGTGGAGCCTGCGGCTTAATTTGACTCAACACGGGAAACCTCACCAGGCCCGGACACCGGAAGGATTGACAGATTGATAGCTCTTTCTTGATTCGGTGGGTGGTGGTGCATGGCCGTTCTTAGTTGGTGGAGCGATTTGTCTGGTTAATTCCGATAACGAACGAGACTCTAGCCTGCTAACTAGTCGCGTGACATCCTTCGTGCTGTCAGCGATTACTTTTCTTCTTAGAGGGACAGGCGGCTTCTAGCCGCACGAGATTGAGCAATAACAGGTCTGTGATGCCCTTAGATGTTCTGGGCCGCACGCGCGCTACACTGAAGGAATCAGCGTGTCTTCCTAGGCCGAAAGGTCGGGGTAACCCGCTGAACCTCCTTCGTGCTAGGGATTGGGGCTTGCAATTGTTCCCCATGAACGAGGAATTCCCAGTAAGCGCGAGTCATAAGCTCGCGTTGATTACGTCCCTGCCCTTTGTACACACCGCCCGTCGCTACTACCGATTGAATGATTTAGTGAGGTCTTCGGACTGGTACGCGGCATCGACTCTGTCGTTGCCGATGCTACCGGAAAGATGACCAAACTTGATCATTTAGAGGAAGTAAAAGTCGTAACAAGGTTTCCGTAGGTGAACCTGCGGAAGGATCATTACCGACTAGACTGCATGTCTTTCGATGTGCGTGTCGTGTCGCGCAACACGCTACCTGTACGGCAGTGGCCGTGCGCCGCGTGCGGAACCACGCGTGCCTCTCAAAACTAGCGGAAGTGTTGTTGTTGTGTGGTACGAGCGCTGAAGCTCTGGAGCGGCTGGCCTGCGGTACCTGGCGCCTGGCGCCGGTTTTGAATGACGTTCGCCCGAGTGCCTGTCCGCTCCGGTGTGGAGCCGTACGACGCCCATCGGCTGTGAGGCCGTTGGACACAAAAAAAATAGTGGAACAGGGGCCGTCAGACGCCTCAGTCCCGCAAATGCTACTGTCTTGAAAGAGACAGTGGGAGACTGAAAAGGAAAAGATCACCCAGGACGGTGGATCACTCGGCTCGTGGGTCGATGAAGAACGCAGCAAATTGCGCGTCGACATGTGAACTGCAGGACACATGAACATCGACGTTTCGAACGCACATTGCGGTCCATGGATTCCGTTCCCGGGCCACGTCTGGCTGAGGGTCGGCTACGTATACTGAAGCGCGCGGCGTTTGTCCCGCTTCGGAGACGTGGGAGTGTCGTGGTCGCCTGTGTGGCCGGCCGCGTCTCCTTAAACGTGCGATGCGCGCCCGTCGCCTGGCGGTTCGCATACCGGTACTTTCTCGGTAGCGTGCACAGCCGGCTGGCGGTGTGGCGTGCGACACCTCGTACAACGACCTCAGAGCAGGCGAGACTACCCGCTGAATTTAAGCATATTACTAAGCGGAGGAAAAGAAACTAACAAGGATTCCCCCAGTAGCGGCGAGCGAACAGGGAAGAGTCCAGCACCGAACCCCGCAGGCTGCCGCCTGTCGTGGCATGTGGTGTTTGGGAGGGTCCACTACCCCGACGCCTCGCGCCGAGCCCAAGTCCAACTTGAATGAGGCCACGGCCCGTAGAGGGTGCCAGGCCCGTAGCGGCCGGTGCGAGCGTCGGCGGGACCTCTCCTTCGAGTCGGGTTGCTTGAGAGTGCAGCTCCAAGTGGGTGGTAAACTCCATCTGAGACTAAATATGACCACGAGACCGATAGCGAACAAGTACCGTGAGGGAAAGTTGAAAAGAACTTTGAAGAGAGAGTTCAAAAGTACGTGAAACCGTTCTGGGGTAAACGTGAGAAGTCCGAAAGGTCGAACGGGTGAGATTCACGCCCATCCGGCCACTGGCCCCCGCCCTCGGCAGATGGGGCCGGCCGCCCGCGCGGAGCAATCCGCGGCGGGGTCGTGTCCGGTTGCCTTTCCACTCGCCGCGGGGTGGGGCCGTTCCGGTGTGCGGTGGGCCGCACTTCTCCCCTAGTAGGACGTCGCGACCCGCTGGGTGCCGGCCTACGGCCCGGGTGCGCAGCCTGTCCTTCCGCGGGCCTCGGTTCGCGTCTGTTGGGCAGAGCCCCGGTGTCCTGGCTGGCTGCTCGGCGGTATATCTGGAGGAGTCGATTCGCCCCTTTGGGCGCTCGGGCTCCCGGCAAGCGCGCGCGGTTCTTCCCGGATGACGGACCTACCTGGCCCGGCCCCGGACCCGCGCCGCTGTTGGCTCGGGATGCTCTCGGGCGGAATAATCGCTCCCGTCAGCGGCGCTTCAGCTTTGGACAATTTCACGACCCGTCTTGAAACACGGACCAAGGAGTCTAACATGTGCGCGAGTCATTGGGCTGTACGAAACCTAAAGGCGTAATGAAAGTGAAGGTCTCGCCTTGCGCGGGCCGAGGGAGGATGGGGCTTCCCCGCCCTTCACGGGGCGGCGGCCTCCGCACTCCCGGGGCGTCTCGTCCTCATTGCGAGGTGAGGCGCACCTAGAGCGTACACGTTGGGACCCGAAAGATGGTGAACTATGCCTGGCCAGGACGAAGTCAGGGGAAACCCTGATGGAGGTCCGTAGCGATTCTGACGTGCAAATCGATCGTCGGAGCTGGGTATAGGGGCGAAAGACTAATCGAACCATCTAGTAGCTGGTTCCCTCCGAAGTTTCCCTCAGGATAGCTGGTGCTCGTACGAGTCTCATCCGGTAAAGCGAATGATTAGAGGCCTTGGGGCCGAAACGACCTCAACCTATTCTCAAACTTTAAATGGGTGAGATCTCCGGCTTGCTTGATATGCTGAAGCCGCGAGCAAACGACTCG
>NW_026062954.1:0-15000 GCF_023897955.1 Schistocerca gregaria | reverse complement strand
ATTGGGAAGACTTATTTTGTTGGAATATAGGTAAGTTGAAAGATGATGATAAAGATAATAGATATGTTTTAGTGGAAATATATTTTAAAGAATTATTACAATTGATGACTTATTTGGAACAATGTTCCCCGGACATTACTCATAAATATTTATGCATAAATAGTATTAGTATGTGATTTTGACCGGATTTGTTGAAACGTGGTTTAAGCTTAATGGACGAATTTAATATTGTATATAAGGATATTATTAATGAAGTTAAAACTGAAAAAAATTTAATCGATTATAATAGGAAACTAACTTCAAATGAAGTGTTATTTAATTTATGCACATATACAAATTTTTTTTTCCGAGAATTTAGATTTTTAGTAAGTAAAAAGACTGATTGTATGTCAAGATTTAATTTAGAAGTTTATTCAAAAAATAAGCCTTTTATCTACGAATTAATTGTTAATTATTTAACATGATACATTAAGTTGAATAATTTTATTGCATCTAATGATATTTACAAAAATATAGATACGAAGTTTTTTACGTATAAATTTGATAATGTATTGGATACTGATTTTAGTCTTTTAACATCTATTTATTCTTCAAGAACTATATATCCGGCTAAAAATATAAAATTAAATTTAATAGATTTTAAACTTGAAATGATGGAAAAATTTTTATGGTATAGGTATAATTTATCGTTGTTGATACTTAATTTTCCTAGATTTTATTATTTTTTTAATATTTCAGAGAAAAAGTTAGCAAAAGTTGATTTTTTTGGTGAAATATTAAATGAGGTTGGGTTTTTTAAAAGAGACGGTTTAGAAAAGTACGATTATGGTTTGAATTTTAAAAAGTTTTTATATATATACGAGTTTTATGTAGGTAAATTAAATTATAAATATATTAAAAGTAATTCTATTTCAGTTTTTGATATTTTGTTTGATGGTGAGGATTCATATAAAAATTACGTTTTTAATAGTATTGGGTCAGATTGAAAGATGAAAAAAGCGTTTTTATTTTTTTTCTGATACCGTTAAAGTCGGTAATTTAGTTAATAATTCAACTGCGTGTGTATTAAATACGAATGTAGCATTTTGTGAATTTTATAAAAAAGTGTTGTTGAAGGATTCTAAATTAACTGATTTAGTGTCCGGTTATTTAGGATTAAATATTAATCCAATTATGTTTAAAAAATTGTATACAGAATTAGAGATGTCGGCGGACAAAAGCAAATTATTAAGTTATGTTACTGGTACTGATCTTTCTTACTATTACGCTTCCGTATTTTTTAGTTTTTTACCATTGGTAAATCACGATTTTCATAGAATTGTTATGTGTAGTGAGAATACTGGGTATTTACAATTTTTTTTAAGAAAAGATTTTACGGAGATATTAATTAATCATTCTAAAACTTATGATGCTACTATTTGTAGATTACCTTGCTTTTTTAACAGATTTTTTCAAAATATAGAATTGTTTCGAGTTGCTCTGTTGAGTGAGACAAAATTGATAGCTAAATACTTTAAAGGTAATTATAAACTAGGATATTCTACGTTAGAGGAAAAGAATTTTTTTGAAAGTTTTAACAGAAATGTGTTATTTATAGATGGGTTGAGGGGTTATCTAGAAGCGTTATCTTCAGTTTTTTGGAAGAAATATTTTGTTAATTTTGATCGTAGTCTTACATGTAAGGATGAAAATTTAAAACGTATAACAACTGTATTGGAGGCTTATTATTTGATGATAGGGCCTGTACATAAAGGTAATGCTAATGAAATTTTATTTTTTAATTCATGTTTGGCTATAAAGAATCTTGATCAACGTTTTAAATTGTTAAAACAATTATTGCTTCAAGTTAAAGTTATGGCTAGTTTATTTTCAAATAATGAGAAATATATTGAAAAATTGTTTTCAACATATTGATACGATTATGCTAATAAAATAGTCTTACATGAGTTAAATATGAATTGAATTTCACAAAAACGTGACGATAAAACATTTACTAGATTATTTATAACTTCAGGATTGAGTGTTGAAGACAGTGATGCAATATTTTTTGGTAACATGCAACCTGAAGAAAAAGTTTTATTTAGTCGGTTGAGGACAGAAACTCGTTGTTATGTTGATTATAGGATGTTAAAACATTCGATTTTAAAAAAAGAAGAAGGTTTATTTATTTCTTTATTCGATAAGTATTTGAAAAAAACTAATAAGGAGATATCAACTTTTTTATTACCGGTACATGATTATTTATTTTTTGAATTTTATTTAGGTAAGCCTGAATTAAAGCATTTTAGTATTTATGATAATTTTTACACTACGTGAACATTAGAATCTTATGAATATTTTTTTAGAAGTAGATCTAACATAAGTGTGAATAATAGTATAAGTTATTTATTAAATAATCCTAATACTGCTAAAGGTATTAATTGGTATTTACCATCAACTAAGGAGGCTATATATCATATAGATAAATTACTTGAAACAGCAAGTTATGCTATCCGCGGAATATTGTTGGATGATTTGTCCATGAATACGAAAGATGAAGATAAGTTTTGTGATGTGAATTTTGATAGAAGTAAACTGATCGGTTTAGTTAATGTTTACAATTACTTTCATAAAGATTTTTACAGTAATGTTAGAAAAGGAATTATTGAAGTTGAAGAGTTTTTATCTTCCGATAAGTGTAATGATATGGATGGTAGATCTAAGTATATATTTAGTGCATATATTCGGGATATGAAGAAGGAGTTGTCAAGTATAGATAATATGTTAATTTTATTGTCTTCTTGTATAAAATTTTATTGTTTTAAACATGAACTTGATTATGAAAATTTTAATCTTCATATAGACCAAAAAGATAGATTTATTAAAATAGGAGGAAGTATTGGTGAAAACAAGCAAGAGGGTATAAGTTTTAGGGAACCTAAAACAATTTCTGCTGTTACGTTAAAAGATAATTTTGAGGAATGATCTTTTGATGATAAGATATTTAGAGGAGATAGTCAATAGTTAATTTTATATATGTTGTTAAAAACTATAAATCGCAAAGTTAGGCTTTATAAAAAATTTGAATCTGATATATGAGGATTTAATTTAGTAGGGTTAAATAGTTCGGTCAAAAAAATTCGTTTGTTAGAAAATTTGGTTTCTTTAGAAGAAGAAGATAGAGTAAAAAATAATTTACGATATGTTTATCGTATCGATACTAGTGATTTAAGTGTCTTAATGAAAAAACAGAAGTGGAAGTTTTTATCAAGAAGAGTGTCTAAGTTGTATTTTTTTACGTTGTCATATAAGCAATTTAACGTATTATTGTGTAAGGCTTCAAAAATGGAAGGATTTCGGGAAAGTAATTATATTATGTTAGTAGAAAATAGGTTATTTAGTATGTTATATAGAATGCAGTTTGTTGTTAATATTTTTGAGTTAAGGTCTTTTATTTTTAATAAAAATGTTCTTATAAATAATAAAATTGTGACATATCCTAATATGAAAGTGTGATATGGTGATATTTTACAGTTAGTGCCAACTAAATCTAAATTAATTAAATTGGACATAATAAGGAGATTTATGGATGGTAATTTGTATTTTACTGTACCTGATTATATGTTTGTAAGTTATAAGTTAATGTTTGGTTTTGTTTACAGGGAACCGTCGATTGATGATATAACATATCCAAATATGTTAGTCGATATATATCGTGTTTCAGATATATTGTAATATATTATACGTTCACATACACACATATATATATATATAACATATAGTAGATTTTTTTATTTTTCAAAAATAGGTAAGTTAAATTATGACATCATGAGAGTTTGATTTTATCGTTGTGTTTTTGGTGGTATTGTATTGTATACATATATTGAATAATAACAATTATTAATTTATATAAACGTGTTAACAAGATAGTGCAAATATTGATATGAAACTGTTAGTAATAAGGTTACAAAGAATGTATTCTAGGAAAAATAAAGTATATAGGATAATAGTTTTACAAAAATATAGAAAGACTAGTTCGGGTATTTATTTGGAAAAACTGGGTGTTTATAGTCCTAAATTATTTTATAAGGAAAAAGCTATACAGAAGGTTTTTTTTATAAATTTAGATAGGTTGAGTTTTTGGTTAGCCAAGGGGGCTGTTATCTCCGAAAAAGTTAGTTTTTTAATCGCCAAGTTAATGATTTCAAAATAATTGGTATAATTTTTTTTTATATTTTGTTTTATTTTTATATTATTTTATGTAAGTATGTTAAAGAAAAAAAGGAGAATTTCGGGTGGGTTGAGTAAATTTTTTAGTGGTGATATAGTGTCGGTTTCATACAGGTTAAATGGGTTAGGGTATTCATTTACTGGTATTTGTATTGCGATAAGAAAAAAAAGTTTATTAACTACTAATAGTAGCGTAGTGTTAAGAAATGTTTTTAATAAAGTAGCTGTTGAGCTTATATTGGCTGTTAATAGTGTTTGTAGATTGGTTGTTTCGTTTTTAGATTTTTCTAGGAAGAAGTTTTTTTATAGAAAGTCTAAATTATATTATCTAAACAAAAAATCTAATGTTAATAGTATAGTTAGGAATGTATTAATAGTATAAAGCTGTATATATTATGTCATTGTTACCGTGTATAATTAAACTTAAACTTTACATACCAGCAGGTAATGCAACAGTTGCACCTCCATTGGGGCCCATATTGAGTCAATATGGTATAAATACGGTTCTTTTTTGTAAAGAATTTAATGAAAAAACAGTTGAATTTTTATCGTTTTTTGGTGAAGATAACGGTGAGGTTATTGATAGAGAGTTTATATTAGTAGCTAATATATACGTTTATGCTGATAAAACGTATAGGTTGGAAATAGAAAAACCGACAGTTCAGTTTTTATTAGTTATATTTTTAGGTTTAAAAAATATTAAGCCTAATAAATTGTTATATTCTATCGATTTAGTCGATTTAATTTTATTGGCTAGATTTAAGTTTCCTCATTTAAAATTATTTTCGGCATGTATGTGTGTGAAAGGAGTTGCGCGTTCTTTAGGTATACGTATTGTACGTAAAGATATATAATGTGCGTATATAATATATTTTTTTACTTTGATTTGACTGATATATGGAAGAAGATAGTTTTATTGAAAAATTTAATTATAATTATGGGATTACCCATAATATAGGGGAGAAGTATTATTTATTTTGTATGAGTTTTTTTTCTAGTGGAATTAAAGTTGATCATTTGTTATTAAAACATGTGTTTTTAAAAAGTATTTTTGGTATAACCGATGAGTTTTATAAAGATATTTACGTTATGAGGAGTAATGTTTATTTTCATAATAATTTAATTCAAATTGATAATTTTAGTTATATTGAAAAAGAAATTTTTAGTTTAAGGGAGTATAATAATACGGTGTATATTTATGTAAAAGATGAAATGTTGGCTATAAAATTATATGTAACTATGAAGTATAACAAAGATTTATTGATGATTATCAAAAATAATTTTGGTGTTACGTTACATATTATGTATATTGTTAAGGATAATCGTGTTTATATAAACAATGAAGATTGTTTATATAAACATAATGATATTATGTGTGAGTATAAAAATCAAGGAATTGATGTAAATTTTTATTTAGTAAATTTAATGAAGGTACTTTATTATTTTTTAAAAAAGTATGCTAATTTAGTAGTACTAGTATATTAGGGATTGATGTATTTTTTATTTATTGTATGTAGTATTATGTTGACTATTAATCAATTATTAAATAATTTTCGAAAAAGAAAAATAAAACGTAATAAATTAATCGCTTTAGCGAATGCTCCACAACGTAGAGGGGTAGTTTATAAGTTGGCTATTATGTCTCCACGTAAACCTAATTCAGCAAAACGTAAAATTGCGAAAGTTAGGGTTATTTTTAATAAACATAGAATTTTTGCTTCTATACCTGGTATGGGTCACAATCTACACGAATATTCTGTTGTTATGATGCGTGGAGGAAGTGCTAATGATTTACCTGGAGTGAACTATACATTAATACGAGGTGTACTCGATTTTTCTTACAAGGAAACATTTTCTAGAGAGGCTCGTAGATCAAAGTATGGTGTTAAACTAAAAGATACTATACGTTATAAGGTTAAAATATCTAGGATTAATAAAAGTTAAATTTAGTGTAATTTTTTTTATAGATTGTAAATATATAATTAATAAAACATATATATATATATGATAAAAAGTAATGATAATAATTTAAAATTAATTAGAAAATTGTTCGTTTCTACATTAGTTTGTAATGGTAGAAAATTATTAGCGGAAAAATTTTTTTTTAAGACTTTAATTGTTTTAAAAAAAAAATATCAAAATTATAAAAATTTTGATATTTTTTTTTTATCAATTTTAAACTTAAGGCCTTTATTGGGATTAAAGATAATAAAAATTGGTCATATGAAATATAAAGTACCGTGTCCAGTGGATGAACGAAAACGTATTTTGTATGCTATAAAATTATTTATAAGATTGGTAAAAAATAAAAATAAAATTGATTTTAATAGATTATCTGAGATAATGTTTTTGACGTTTATGGGTATGAAAAATACTGCTTTGGAAAAAAAATTGGAATTATATAGAGAGATAGTAAACAATAAAGTTTTTTTAAAATTTATAAAATAAAAAAAGAGTTTTATGAAAACGCTGGATAACAATATAAAAACCTTAATTTATTTAAATAAACGTAAACGGTTTATTGACTTTACTGTAATTCAATTATTGCAACGTAATATTCATTTAGGGTGCTTAAATAAGTTTAGTTTGTTAACTTCTAGTTGGTTTATATATGGGGTACGTAGTAAAATGATTATAATCGATTTATCTGTCACTTTACTTTACATACGTAAAGTATTGTTTTTGTTGGAGTGTATAGTTATGAATCGACAACATGTACTTTTTTTTAGTGAATACAATGATATGACTAATTATATGTCTAGTTTAATTAGGTCATGTGGGGAACAATTTTTATTTGGTAAATGAATTGGTGGTGTATTAACTAATTTCCGTCATTTATGAGTGACGTACAAAAATTTAGAAGAATTGAAAGGTTTAGGTGAGAAGCTTTTAAAACGTAAATTTGTTTTAAGGGAAGCTTTATGTGGAATATATTATATTTCTTCTGTACCAGGTACTGTTTTTTTATCAGGTAATGTAAGAAAGTATAAATCCGCTGTAAAGGAAGCTTATATTTTGAGGTTGCCTGTTGGGGGGTTGTTGGATGCTGATAATTGTCCTGGCCCTTTAGTATACCCAATACCATCTAATGATGATTCTCCTGAAAGCATATTTTTTTATGAGCAATTTTTTATAAAATCAATATTTGTTAATAAATTAAATTTATTGGTAAAGGTTTATCGTAAAAAGTTATTATTAACTACGAAGTTGTTAGCTAATAATAGTAAAAAAACTAAAAAAAGAAGAAGTAGAGTTATATAGGATTTAATAACTCTTTAAATAATATATATATATAAGTATCAAGGGAATGAACATTATAAGATGTAAATTTATTTATGGCTAAACATAAGGAGAAATTTGTAAGAGAAAAACCGCATTGTAATATAGGTACGATTGGTCATGTTGATCATGGTAAAACTACACTTACTGCTGCAATAACTAAAGTATTGGCAGCTAACAATAATATGACTAAATTTATGAAATATAGTGATATAGATAAACATTTAGAAGAGCAAAGGCGTGGTATAACTATATCAGCAGCTCATGTAGAGTATTATTCTAAATGTAGGCATTATACACACATAGATTGTCCTGGTCATCAAAATTATATTAAAAATATGATTACTGGTGCTACGCAAATGGAAGGTGCTATTTTGGTTGTAGCGTTAACAGAAGGGCCACAAGAACAAACTAGAGAACACGTTATATTGGCTAAGGAAGTAGGTATTCCTTATTTGATTGTTTATGGTAATAAATTGGATATGTTGTTAGAAGACGATTTGAAGGAATTTGTAGAAATGGAGGTAAGGGAGTTAGTTAGTACATACAGTTATCCAGAAGATTTGCCTTTTATATGCGGTTCAGCTCGTAAAGCTTTAGAGGAGGAGGAAGCTTCTGAAATCGGGACAAAATCTGTTATGAAGTTGATAGATATTGTTGATGAATACGTGAAACAACCTGAGAGACCAGAAAATGAACCATTTTTAATGTCAATAGAGGAAGTTTATTCTATTTCTGGTAGAGGAACAGTTGTGACTGGTAAGATTGAGAAAGGTAAATTATCTATTGGGGAGGAAGTAGAAATAGTCGGATCTAAATTATTTAAGACTGTTTGTACTGGTTTAGAGATGTATAATAAGTTCTTGGATGTAGCTATAGCTGGTGAAAATGTAGGTGCTTTGGTGAGAGGATTAAATAAGAAAGATTTAAAAAGAGGTTTTGTGATGTGTAAACCGGGGACAATAAAAGCTTATAATGCTTTTACAGCACGAGCGTATTTTTTAACTTCTAAAGAAGGGGGTAGAAAAAAACCGTTTTTTTCTAAGTATATGCCGCAGTTTTTCTTTAGAACGGCAAATTTAACTGGATCTGTTTTATTATCTGACGATAATTCGATAGTTATGCCAGGGGATACTGTTACTTTTGAGGTAGTTTTATTAGAAAAGGCTGCTATTAATGAAGGGTTGAGGTTTGCTATGAGGGAAGGTGCAGTTACGTTAGGTGCAGGTATAATTTTAAAAGTTTTTGAAAAATAAAAAAGTTTTTATTTTTTTATATATTGTAATAAAATATATTGTATTAATCAAAAGGTGTGTTAAATTTTAGTAATTTATTAGTTTATAGATTTGAAAAAATTTGTTTGGAGAAAAGCTTGAAAAAATTAACACGCGGAATTTCGAAAAATGCAGGTAGGTCTAAATATGGTTTTATTTTGGCTTTTAAAAAAAGTAAAAAGCCTTTTAGAAAATTATTTAGATTTGTAGATTTTTGACGACGTGTTAATTGTTATTGCTATGTATTAAGTGTGTCTTATGATCCAAACAGATCATCGTATATATCTTTGGTTTGTTATTTAAATGGCTTAATAAGTTATGTGTTACATGTGCATAATATTATGTTGGGTTATAAACTATATACTGGTGTACGTATTCCCGATAATAATGATATTAATAAGGTAGTAGTAGGTCTGGGTAATTCGTTATTATTAAAATATATTCCAGTAGGGACGTTGGTTTCTTCTATCGAATTATGACCCGGTAAGGGTATGCAATTATGTAGGTCTGCCGGTATGTATGCAATGTTGGTAAGCAAGAATGATGGGTTAGTATTGTTAAAGTTGAATTCTGGGTGAAGGGTTCTTGTTTCGGAATTATGTATGGCGGTTGTAGGTATTGTATCTAATATAGATCATAAGTATAAACGAATAGGTAAGGCTGGTAAAAATCGTAATTTAGGACGTAAACAAACTGTTAGAGGTGTTGCAATGAATTCTGTTGATCACCCTCATGGTGGAGGTAGAGGTAAATCTGCTGGTACTAAATCAGCCAAATCTCCTTGAGGTAAGGAATTTGAATTTAAAAAAACTAGTAGAAGTAAAAGATTTAGAAATTAAGTAGAGTATTGTATTTATTCAATACGTATTATATATTGTAATATTATGACTAAAAGGAAAAATTTGTTTTATGAGATCGAGTTGAAAATGTAATTATATTACGAATGATACTATGTATATGCTATACGATATAAATGTAAAAAAAAAAACTTATATAAGATATAAAAATAGAAGATTAAAGTTATTTGTTGGTTTAGTAGGTAAAAAATTGTGCGTATATAATGGGCGTAAGTATATGAATGTGCTTATTAGGCAATGTATGGTTGGTAAGTATTTAGGATCATTTTTATTAACTAGACGTTTTTCAGCTACTATACATAGTAAGAAAAAAAAAGATAATAAGAAATAAAAATTTGATTTATGGGGCACTTAATAAATCCTGTTGGTTTTAGACTTACATACTTTAATACTTGGGTTGATTCGTGAAGTTGTGAAAAAGAGTTTCTATACTCTGAACTATTTCATAGTACTAATGATTGTAAAAAGGTTTTAAATTTTTTTTTGGAAAGTAATTTTTTTGAGAAATATGGGTTAATTTGTAGCCATTATACTATTGAGAACAACCATAAATTTGGATTTATGATGAAATGTTTTCTTTATGATAGTGTATCTGAAAATAAGATGAGTAAGTTTATGTATGTTATTGATACATATAATAAGGAAACGGATATCTATTATAGGTTTTTTTTAAAAAAATTTAAGTATAAAAATAATATAGGTTATAAAGTTAAAATGTTCAATAAATGAAAGTACTATGATTATGTTTTAGCTAAAAAATTAATTTTATTTTTAACATATTTGTTGGTTGAAGAGGGAGGTTTTTCTGATGAAATAAAGGATTTTATAAAAGAATTTTTTTTTCAAAAATTTGATAGATTTTGAAGGAATTTTCTAAGGTTATATAAGAATAGCAGTCGTAATACTAATTTTTTAGTACTTGATGTGTTGAAGTTGTATATTTTGCGTATGATTAAGTCTTTGGTTAAAAGGTTTCCGTTATTTTTTGATACGAATAGTGATAATGTTAATACTTTTAATTGTAATATTTTTATAAATATTTTGCATTTAAGTTATTTGATTTGGTGAAGATACCAAAAATATTACAATTATATGTATATTGGTGTTTTTAAAAGCAATGTCGGTAATAATTTTAATTTAAAGAAGTATATAGATTATAATGATAGCTGTAATCGTTATATTATATTTTTTTTTTCTTTATTTTATAGATTATATTTGATATGGTACAGACAAGTTGATTTTTTTAAATTTATAAAAAAGGTGTTATTGTCTTACTTGAATAAGGTTAGTTTAGTTCCATTAGACTTGGAGTTTTTGGGAATTAGCAATGATACTGTTACTTCAATTTTTTTAGCTAAATTTTTGATAAAAAAATTGGAGCAGAGGTTCAAATTAGCAGATTTATTCGGTCCGATAAGTGATGATTTACGTTATATTATGGAAAATGGATCTTTGATAGAAGGGTATAAGTTGCAATTTGTTGGTAGATTGTCTAGACGAGACAGGGTTAGAACTGTATGGCTCTCAGGAGGTAATTTACCGTTGACTTCGATTTCAAAAAACGTTGAACATTCCTTTGTTTTAGGTATTTTAAAAAATGGTATTTGTTGTGTTAGGGTTTGACTTTATAAGACTAAACCTTATAATTCAAATAATTTATATAAATATAAAATTAATACATTTTAGTATAAAAAAATAATTATATTTGAGCTTTATTTAAATAAATAATTAAGTAAGATGATTGAGTTATGTTTGTTTCGTTTAATTCATTAGCTTTTAAAAAATTTCATAAAAAAAAAATTTATAAAAAAGGTTACAGTAAAGCTAAATTTACTGATAATAGAGGATTTTTTCCAAAGTTTTGTGGATTAGGCTATAAACTATATGATAGTGAGTATATAAAACAGAATCAGATAGAATCTGTACGGAAAGTTATTAGAAGGTTTTTTAAAAAAAACGTGTACTTGAAAGCTAATTTATTGTTAAATTTACCTTTAACAAAAAAACCTATTTCAGCTAGGATGGGTAAAGGGAAAGGTAAATTTGATAAATGAGTTTCACCTTTATTAAAAGGTAGGGTTTTTTATGAAGTTTTAACGTTTAATAAAAAAAAGCATAAACGTAAGTATTATAATATTTTATTAAAAAAGATAAATAGTAAAATGCCTGTTAAAGTCAATTTGGTGGTATTAAAATATTAAAATTAGATTGAAAGGTATATATATATATATATGGTTGTTTTTTTGAAATAGTAAGGTATCATTTTTTTGTTATGATGTTATTTTTTTTATCAAAATTGAAAGTGGCGGACAATTGTGGAGTGAAGGAATTGCAATGTATTAGAGTAATTGGTGGTTCAATCGTTAAAAAAATTAAATTAGGTACTGTTTTAGTGATGGTAATTAAAAAAACTTTATTTAGTAATAAACGGTTGGTGAAAGGTATGTTAGTTAGAGCTTTAGTGGTTCGAACTAAATTTAATTTTTTTCGTTCATGCGGAGTGTGGGTTAGGTTTAACCAAAATGCAGTAGTTATTATAAACAAAAAGTTTGCTCCAAGAGGTAAAAGGTTAATCGGTCCTTTGTTAAAGGAGATTTGTATAAAATATAATTTTTTAGGTACTATAACTAAGTTTATAATTTAATAAGTTTTTTTATGATTTTAAACGGTAATGATATGTTACATAAATATATCGTATATGATATAAATGGTAATAGTAATGATATTAGGCTGTTACAGATCGATAAATTTAATGTGTTTAATATATATGATGTATGATCATCATGTGAAGTCAATTTTCAATTTTATTTACAAAATGTACAATCTCTGGATATAAGTAATGGTATCATAGGATCTTTTTTTTTGTTAAAATTGTTTGCGAAAAGAGGTAAAAGACCATTTATAGTAAAATTGAAGTGTTTTCAGAATTTTAAAAAAAAGTATTATTTAGTTATAATTTCTTTGAAATTGGTTAAAAATTGTGAATTAAATGTGTTTTATAATTATTTTTCTTTGTTTTTGTTACCTAAGTTTTCTGATAACGATTTTAAGTATAAAAATGTTTGTAATTACGTTAACGGTAAATTAGTTAATTTTGTGGGTAGATATGTAATATATAATTTGAATTCTGTTAAATATGTAGAAACAAATCCTATTTTTTACAAGTGAAAAGAAAATTTGATAATTGATATAATATGTTCACATAAAAATGTTAGTTATTCTAATAAATTATTCAAAATAAATATGTTTTTACAATTTTTAAAATTGTTAAATTAAAGGAAGGTAAATTATGGCTAGGAAATTGAAATTAATAAAGGATATTGTTGAAAGAGAGAGATTTTCAAAAAATGAAATTAATAAGCTTTTATTTAGGTTTGTTATAAGACAAAGTTTGCTAAGCAAACTAGAAAAATATTACATGTATTATTGCTACAACAAATTTTTATTGAAAGGTTTTAGTAGATATAGAAATATATGTCTTTTTACCGGGAAAATGAGATATGTATATAAATATTTTAGATTATCTCGTATGAGATTTAAAAATTTTGCATCATATGGGTATATGGTAGGTGTTTCTAAATCTTCTTGATAGGAAAAATAATTTTTATTATAGTATAAAATTGTATTAAATTTGGTGATATATACATATATAATATATGATAGCGGATTTTATTGTTAAGTTTAAATGAGCGATTAGGTCTAATAAAGAGGTAGTGTATGTTAAATACACTAAAAAGACATTGTATGTATTAGAATTGTTTTTAAATGAAGGTTGTATAAGATCTTTTTCTGTTGAACATAAATGTTTAAATTTTAAAATTAGGAATTGCATTAAAGTTAATTTGTTGTATATAGACAATGTATCTTTGATAAAAGATATAGTGTTGGTATCAAAACCTTCAAATAGGAAGTATTTTACATTTAGATATTTATATACTTATTTGAATAAATATTTATTTCAAGGATTTTATGTTATATCGACAGTAGAAGGTTTAAGTACTTCCAATAATATTTGTATAAGGAGGTTGTTGGGTAATGGTGTAGCCGGTGAGGTGTTATTTAAGGTGGTATATTAAAATTTTTTATGGCGAATAATATTATTAGATACAGATCTAAATCTGCTAAACAATATATGTTGTGTGTTGATTTAAAAGAGAGTCTTTTTTTTGTTAATTTATTATGTAATGAGTTGTATTTTAAATACAGGTACATGACAGTTTGTAATAAATTAAGTAGCATGCTATTGTTTAATAACAATAGTGAAATCACTGTTGATAGATTATTGTTTTTTGAAATATTTTGTAAATCTGTAAGATTGCATAAGTGTTCATATGAAAATTGTTGCTTTACATTGTGAATCAATTTTATTAAATTTGTTAATTTTTATAAATTTAATAAGATAGGTTTTAAACTGGAGTTGAATTTTATAGGGTTAGGGTTTTATATAAAAAAGTTAACAGATAATTTGTATAAATTTTTTTTAGGTTATCCTAATTATATATATATATTTATAACTCAATATATGAAGTTACAGTACATAGGTAGTAAAAGGAAATTACTATTATTTGGTATAGATAAGAATTATATTAATAGTATTGCTTCTGTGTTTTTATTGTTATTGAATGTTTCTGTTTATAGGTTAACAGGTATAGTTAAATTGGGTAGAGTTGTACGACTTAAAGTCGGTAAAAAACGTTAACGTTTAATTATGAAAAATTTATGCGTTTTAATTAGGTATAGTAGTGAAGGTAAGATATTGTTGGTATTCACTAATAAGTACGGTACTGGTTATACTCAATTTTGTTTTAAACTAAAGAAATTTGTATATAAAAAATTTGAAAAGAAATATATACTTACATATATATTAGATAAATCTTTAAAGTTTGGGCTTTTATAGTAAAAAAAATTAAATGATGCGTTATGATGATGTTATATTATTATAGACATAATAAATTTTATAGTTATGAGTATGTTAATGTGGCTATAACTAAATTGAAAGGTATCGGTATTAAACGATCAGCTTACATATGCGGTGTTTTAGGGTTTTCTAAATTTGTGAAATTTTTGGTTTTAAATAAATATAAGTTTATGATCTTGTTGTTGTTTATAAATAAGTATTATAACGTGGATATAAAATTGATGCAGTTATCTGATAATAGGAGAAAAAAGTTTTTTGAATTAAAATCTTACAAATCTATGAGGTATATGGCTGGTTTGCCTATTCACGGGCAACGTACTAGAGATAATGCTAATACTTCTAGGAAATTAAATAAGGTTAAGAAATATTTGATAAAGTAGTTTTTTTATGAGTAAATTTAAAGTTAAACATAGTATAATGAAATTTTATTTTGGACCTAATATCAAAAATAGAATTGCTATTT
>NW_026062953.1:0-29076 GCF_023897955.1 Schistocerca gregaria | reverse complement strand
ACACACGCGAGACAGATAGGTTGTCTAGTGCTTGCCGTAAGAGGAACACAGTAGGCAACTCCCTGAGAAGTAAGAAAATACGAAAAGTCCTACCGACTGCGTTCCTTTTTTTGTGTCAGGAGGTGAAGAACGTCTCCAACGGAACCGTGAAATGAGCGAAAACGTGGGAAGCATTGCATTCGAATGCTTGTGAAATTTCCAATTACTCAGTGAGTGTCGACAAAACACGTAAATCCTCTACTCCAACGTATGAGACCTAACGACTGCTGCGGTTTGTTTTTGCATCGTGTGTCAGCATTCTTCGATAGTCTGCTACGAGCTTAGCGCGACACGTTTGTAGACAGCATTCAGGCGACGTTTAATTAGTAACAGCTCCATGCAGCGATAGCACAGCTGTGAAGGACATGAGTCAATGTACAGCTGTGCATCGTGGGATGTTCTCTACTGTCGTGTGAGCCCGGATAGCTCAGTCGGTAGAGCATTAGGCTTTTAACCTAAGGGTCCAGGGTTCAAGTCCCTGTTCGGGCGGAAATTTTAATACTTTGGTAGCGATTCCTCTGGTAGCGGTGGAAACACTACGGAAAAGAATGCAGCTACGCCGTTTTCTGATGCCACATAGCTTTAAACCGCAGAAGTTGCATGTGTCGGAGAACCTCGACCTACGGGCAGTCGTGGCCGAGTGGTTAAGGCGTCTGATTCGAAATTAGATTCCCTCTGGGAGCGTAGGTTCGAATCCTACCGGCTGCGTGCGATTTTGCGTAAAGAGGAGCAAATATTTTCACACACGTGAACGCGGTTGCAAACCGATGGCGCCATCTTCAACAAGACGAAAATTTCCGTTTAACAATACTGAGTGTCGCGACGGCTGCTGCTTACTGTGGCTACCGGTTCTCCTCTCACTGACGCTGGGACTGCAGAAAGCCGTCGCAGGCCCACGAGTGCGCTCCCGTCATTTTCTCGCGTCGACGCCGAGTTCGTGAGTACACAGACGTGCTTGGAAGCGTTGGACAGAGCCAACATTCATTTCTCTCTTTTTAAGAATCGCAATTCGGTCATTCGAGGTGCGGAAAAAGCAATGGTGCAGCGTTTCTTTTCTTAAGATCTCGCAGCTACTTGCAAGTATGTCGACCACTTAAGACGACAGAAAACTAGCGTCAGCGGTGCGTCAGTGGGAAGTCGGTGAAGTCGCCATTGGAGCCATAAGCCAGTAATTACGTCATGCGAATCACTCGCATGCCACACAGCTGTACGATAGCTCAGTCGTAGAGCGTTTGATTTTCAACCAAAGGGTGTTGGGTTCAACGCCATGTCTAGGAGAAAATTAATACACTTTCGTAACGGCTAATGTGCTGGCAATGGAAACACTACAGAAAAGAGTGAGGCCACGCCGCTTTCTGCCATTGGATTGCTTCTAAAGGTGCACTTTCACGTGTCGGAAGACGCTACTGCTACCGGCAGTCGTGGCCGAGTGGTTAAGGCGTCTGACTTGAAATCAGATTCCCTCTGGGAGCGTAGGTTCGAGTCCTGCCGACTGCGGAAATTTTGTAGCTCTCAAAAGATGGGCGTTCAGCTGCATTCTAGCAGTTGCGTCACTACTAAACACGTGGGTCGCCGGCAATGTGCAGTATTATTGGCTGCAGCGCTACAGTGGCACCCAGAAGCCACAGCTCATCGCCTCGTCACACTGCCGTCCACCAGGTGTGAGTGCAAGTGTCGCCTCTCTGGGCAGTGCAGATGTGTCCATTTTAGCTTGCAGACAGTTACGTGTAGCAATTTATGAGCTAACGCAAGTCAAATGTTTTAGCGTGTGTATCTGCTAGATACTGCCTCTCACATGGTAGAGAGGCTCACTCCTTCTTGTGTCTCGTTCTCTGCACACGAGTTGCACGTGGCATCGATATAGCATAGGTTTTCTAGAGAAAGCGAAGTCAATATTACATGAATCGAGTCGACATGTTTGCTTCTTACGATGATGGAATCAGAAGAAATGTGTGTGGTACTTCACTGCATCTGCTGCTCGCCTTTCAGCGTCCCTATGTCTTATCAGACGAAGATGACTGTGAAATTGGCGGCGATTCAGAGGTTAACGAAGACGCGCAAATCTGCGGACTTAGGTGTGAGCCGAAATAGCTCAGTTGGGGAGAGCGTTAGACTGAAGATCTAAAGGTCCCTGGTTCGATCCGGGTTTCGGCAAGCGTATGTTTTGAAGCTGATGCCAATGGAATTGCTCCGAGTCTGTGATGATGTAGTACAGCCGATAACAAAAATGACTCTATCCTGTAACTGTTCAGGTTGTCTAGTGCTTGCCGTAAGAGGAACACAGTAGGCAACTCCCTGAGAAGTAAGAAAATACGAAAAGTCCTACCGACTGCGTTCCTTTTTTTGTGTCAGGAGGTGAAGAACGTCTCCAACGGAACCGTGAAATGAGCGAAAAACGTGGGAAGCATTGCATTCGAAATGCTTGTGAAATTTCCAATTACTCAGTGAGTGTCGACAAAACACGTAAATCCTCTACTCCAACGTATGAGACCTAACGACTGCTGCGGTTTGTTTTTGCATCGTGTGTCAGCATTCTTCGATAGTCTGCTACGAGCTTAGCGCGACACGTTTGTAGACAGCATTCAGGCGACGTTTAATTAGTAACAGCTCCATGCAGCGATAGCACAGCTGTGAAGGACATGAGTCAATGTACAGCTGTGCATCGTGGGATGTTCTCTACTGTCGTGTGAGCCCGGATAGCTCAGTCGGTAGAGCATTAGGCTTTTAACCTAAGGGTCCAGGGTTCAAGTCCCTGTTTCGGGCGGAAATTTTAATACTTTGGTAGCGATCCCTCTGGTAGCGGTGGAAACACTACGGAAAAGAATGCAGCTACGCCGTTTTCTGATGCACATAGCTTTAAACCGTAGAAGTTGCATGTGTCGGAGAACTTCGACCTACGGGCAGTCGTGGCCGAGTGGTTAAGGCGTCTGACTCGAAATCAGATTCCCTCTGGGAGCGTAGGTTCGAATCCTACCGGCTGCGTGCGATTTTGCGTAAAGAGGAGCAAATATTTTCACACCACGTGAACGCGGTTGCAAACCGATGGCGCCATCTTCAACAAGACGAAAATTTCCGTTTAACAATACTGAGTGTCGCGACGGCTGCTGCTTACTGTGGCTACCGGTTCTCCTCTCACTGACGCTGGGACTGCAGAAAGCCGTCGCAGGCCCACGAGTGCGCTCCCGTCATTTTCTCGCGTCGACGCCGAGTTCGTGAGTACACAGACGTGCTTGGAAGCGTTGGACAGAGCCAACATTCATTTCTCTCTTTTTTAAGAATCGCAATTCGGTCATTCGAGTGCGGAAAAAGCAATGGTTGCAGCGTTTCTTTTCTTAAGATCTCGCAGCTACTTGCAAGTATGTCGACCACTTAAGACGACAGAAAACTAGCGTCAGCGGTGCGTCAGTGGGAAGTCGGTGAAGTCGCCATTGGAGCCATAAGCCAGTAATTACGTCATGCGAATCACTCGCATGCCACACAGCTGTACGATAGCTCAGTCGGTAGAGCGTTTGATTTTCAACCAAAGGGTGTTGGGTTCAACGCCATGTCTAGGAGAAAATTAATACACTTTCGTAACGGCTAATGTGCTGGCAATGGAAACACTACAGAAAAGAGTGAGGCCACGCCGCTTTCTGCCATTGGATTGCTTCTAAGGTGCACTTTCACGTGTCGGAAGACGCTACTGCTACCGGCAGTCGTGGCCGAGTGGTTAAGGCGTCTGACTTGAAATCAGATTCCCTCTGGGAGCGTAGGTTCGAGTCCTGCCGACTGCGGAAATTTTGTAGCTCTCAAAAGATGGGCGTTCAGCTGCATTCTAGCAGTTGCGTCACTACTAAACACGTGGGTCGCCGGCAATGTGCAGTATTATTGGCTGCAGCGCTACAGTCGCACCCAGAAGCCACAGCTCATCGCCTCGTCACACTGCCGTCCACCAGGTGTGAGTGCAAGTGTCGCCTCTCTGGGCAGTGCAGATGTGTCCATTTTAACTTGCAGACAATTACGTGTAGCAATTTATGAGCTAACGCAAGTCAAATGTTTTAGCGTGTGTATCTGCTACATACTGCCTCTCACATGGTAGAGAGGCTCACTCCTTCTTGTGTCTCGTTCTCTGCACACGAGTTGCACGTGGCATCGATATAGCAAAGGTTTTCTAGAGAAAGCGAAGTCAATATTACATGAATCGAGTCGACATGTTTGCTTCTTACGATGATGAATCAGAAGAAATGTGTGTGGTACTTCACTGCATCTGCTGCTCGCCTTTCAGCGTCCCTATGTCTTATCAGACGAAGATGACTGTGAAATTGGCGGCGATTCAGAGGTTAACGAAGACGCGCAAATCTGCGGACTTAGGTGTGAGCCGAAATAGCTCAGTTGGGAGAGCGTTAGACTGAAGATCTAAAGGTCCCTGTTCGATCCCGGGTTTCGGCAAGCGTATGTTTTGAAGCTGATGCCAATGGAATTGCTCCGAGTCTGTGATGATGTAGGTACAGCCGATAACAAAAATGACTCTATCCTGTAACTGTTCAGGTTGTCTAGTGCTTGCCGTAAGAGGAACACAGTAGGCAACTCCCTGAGAAGTAAGAAAATACGAAAAGTCCTACCGACTGCGTTCCTTTTTTGTGTCAGGAGGTGAAGAACGTCTCCAACGGAACCGTGAAATGAGCGAAAACGTGGGAAGCATTGCATTCGAAATGCTTGTGAAATTTCCAATTACTCAGTGAGTGTCGACAAAACACGTAAATCCTCTACTCCAACGTATGAGACCTAACGACTGCTGCGGTTTGTTTTTGCATCGTGTGTCAGCATTCTTCGATAGTCTGCTACGAGCTTAGCGCGACACGTTTGTAGACAGCATTCAGGCGACGTTTAATTAGTAACAGCTCCATGCAGCGATAGCACAGCTGTGAAGGACATGAGTCAATGTACAGCTGTGCATCGTGGGATGTTCTCTACTGTCGTGTGAGCCCGGATAGCTCAGTCGGTAGAGCATTAGGCTTTTAACCTAAGGGTCCAGGGTTCAAGTCCCTGTTCGGGCGGAAATTTTAATACTTTGGTAGCGATTCCTCTGGTAGCGGTGGAAACACTACGGAAAAGAATGCAGCTACGCCGTTTTCTGATGCCACATAGCTTTAAACCGCAGAAAGTTGCATGTGTCGGAGAACCTCGACCTACGGGCAGTCGTGGCCGAGTGGTTAAGGCGTCTGATTCGAAATTAGATTCCCTCTGGGAGCGTAGGTTCGAATCCTACCGGCTGCGTGCGATTTTGCGTAAAGAGGAGCAAATATTTTCACACACGTGAACGCGGTTGCAAACCGATGGCGCCATCTTCAACAAGACGAAAATTTCCGTTTAACAATACTGAGTGTCGCGACGGCTGCTGCTTACTGTGGCTACCGGTTCTCCTCTCACTGACGCTGGGACTGCAGAAAGCCGTCGCAGGCCCACGAGTGCGCTCCCGTCATTTTCTCGCGTCGACGCCGAGTTCGTGAGTACACAGACGTGCTTGGAAGCGTTGGACAGAGCCAACATTCATTTCTCTCTTTTTTAAGAATCGCAATTCGGTCATTCGAGTGCGGAAAAAGCAATGGTGCAGCGTTTCTTTTCTTAAGATCTCGCAGCTACTTGCAAGTATGTCGACCACTTAAGACGACAGAAAACTAGCGTCAGCGGTGCGTCATGGGAAGTCGGTGAAGTCGCCATTGGAGCCATAAGCCAGTAATTACGTCATGCGAATCACTCGCATGCCACACAGCTGTACGATAGCTCAGTCGGTAGAGCGTTTGATTTTCAACCAAAGGGTGTTGGGTTCAACGCCATGTCTAGGAGAAAATTAATACACTTTCGTAACGGCTAATGTGCTGGCAATGGAAACACTACAGAAAAGAGTGAGGCCACGCCGCTTTCTGCCATTGGATTGCTTCTAAAGGTGCACTTTCACGTGTCGGAAGACGCTACTGCTACCGGCAGTCGTGGCCGAGTGGTTAAGGCGTCTGACTTGAAATCAGATTCCCTCTGGGAGCGTAGGTTCGAGTCCTGCCGACTGCGGAAATTTTGTAGCTCTCAAAAGATGGGCGTTCAGCTGCATTCTAGCAGTTGCGTCACTACTAAACACGTGGGTCGCCGGCAATGTGCAGTATTATTGGCTGCAGCGCTACAGTGGCACCCAGAAGCCACAGCTCATCGCCTCGTCACACTGCCGTCCACCAGGTGTGAGTGCAAGTGTCGCCTCTCTGGGCAGTGCAGATGTGTCCATTTTAGCTTGCAGACAGTTACGTGTAGCAATTTATGAGCTAACGCAAGTCAAATGTTTTAGCGTGTGTATCTGCTAGATACTGCCTCTCACATGGTAGAGAGGCTCACTCCTTCTTGTGTCTCGTTCTCTGCACACGAGTTGCACGTGGCATCGATATAGCATAGGTTTTCTAGAGAAAGCGAAGTCAATATTACATGAATCGAGTCGACATGTTTGCTTCTTACGATGATGGAATCAGAAGAAATGTGTGTGGTACTTCACTGCATCTGCTGCTCGCCTTTCAGCGTCCCTATGTCTTATCAGACGAAGATGACTGTGAAATTGGCGGCGATTCAGAGGTTAACGAAGACGCGCAAATCTGCGGACTTAGGTGTGAGCCGAAATAGCTCAGTTGGGAGAGCGTTAGACTGAAGATCTAAAGGTCCCTGGTTCGATCCCGGGTTTCGGCAAGCGTATGTTTTGAAGCTGATGCCAATGGAATTGCTCCGAGTCTGTGATGATGTAGGTACAGCCGATAACAAAAATGACTCTATCCTGTAACTGTTCAGGTTGTCTAGTGCTTGCCGTAAGAGGAACACAGTAGGCAACTCCCTGAGAAGTAAGAAAATACGAAAAGTCCTACCGACTGCGTTCCTTTTTTTGTGTCAGGAGGTGAAGAACGTCTCCAACGGAACCGTGAAATGAGCGAAAACGTGGGAAGCATTGCATTCGAAATGCTTGTGAAATTTCCAATTACTCAGTGAGTGTCGACAAAACACGTAAATCCTCTACTCCAACGTATGAGACCTAACGACTGCTGCGGTTTGTTTTTGCATCGTGTGTCAGCATTCTTCGATAGTCTGCTACGAGCTTAGCGCGACACGTTTGTAGACAGCATTCAGGCGACGTTTAATTAGTAACAGCTCCATGCAGCGATAGCACAGCTGTGAAGGACATGAGTCAATGTACAGCTGTGCATCGTGGGATGTTCTCTACTGTCGTGTGAGCCCGGATAGCTCAGTCGGTAGAGCATTAGGCTTTTAACCTAAGGGTCCAGGGTTCAAGTCCCTGTTCGGGCGGAAATTTTAATACTTTGGTAGCGATTCCTCTGGTAGCGGTGGAAACACTACGGAAAAGAATGCAGCTACGCCGTTTTCTGATGCCACATAGCTTTAAACCGTAGAAGTTGCATGTGTCGGAGAACTTCGACCTACGGGCAGTCGTGGCCGAGTGGTTAAGGCGTCTGACTCGAAATCAGATTCCCTCTGGGAGCGTAGGTTCGAATCCTACCGGCTGCGTGCGATTTTGCGTAAAGAGGAGCAAATATTTTCACACACGTGAACGCGGTTGCAAACCGATGGCGCCATCTTCAACAAGACGAAAATTTCCGTTTAACAATACTGAGTGTCGCGACGGCTGCTGCTTACTGTGGCTACCGGTTCTCCTCTCACTGACGCTGGGACTGCAGAAAGCCGTCGCAGGCCCACGAGTGCGCTCCCGTCATTTTCTCGCGTCGACGCCGAGTTCGTGAGTACACAGACGTGCTTGGAAGCGTTGGACAGAGCCAACATTCATTTCTCTCTTTTTTAAGAATCGCAATTCGGTCATTCGAGTGCGGAAAAAGCAATGGTGCAGCGTTTCTTTTCTTAAGATCTCGCAGCTACTTGCAAGTATGTCGACCACTTAAGACGACAGAAAACTAGCGTCAGCGGTGCGTCAGTGGGAAGTCGGTGAAGTCGCCATTGGAGCCATAAGCCAGTAATTACGTCATGCGAATCACTCGCATGCCACACAGCTGTACGATAGCTCAGTCGGTAGAGCGTTTGATTTTCAACCAAAGGGTGTTGGGTTCAACGCCATGTCTAGGAGAAAATTAATACACTTTCGTAACGGCTAATGTGCTGGCAATGGAAACACTACAGAAAAGAGTGAGGCCACGCCGCTTTCTGCCATTGGATTGCTTCTAAAGGTGCACTTTCACGTGTCGGAAGACGCTACTGCTACCGGCAGTCGTGGCCGAGTGGTTAAGGCGTCTGACTTGAAATCAGATTCCCTCTGGGAGCGTAGGTTCGAGTCCTGCCGACTGCGGAAATTTTGTAGCTCTCAAAAGATGGGCGTTCAGCTGCATTCTAGCAGTTGCGTCACTACTAAACACGTGGGTCGCCGGCAATGTGCAGTATTATTGGCTGCAGCGCTACAGTGGCACCCAGAAGCCACAGCTCATCGCCTCGTCACACTGCCGTCCACCAGGTGTGAGTGCAAGTGTCGCCTCTCTGGGCAGTGCAGATGTGTCCATTTTAGCTTGCAGACAGTTACGTGTAGCAATTTATGAGCTAACGCAAGTCAAATGTTTTAGCGTGTGTATCTGCTAGATACTGCCTCTCACATGGTAGAGAGGCTCACTCCTTCTTGTGTCTCGTTCTCTGCACACGAGTTGCACGTGGCATCGATATAGCATAGGTTTTCTAGAGAAAGCGAAGTCAATATTACATGAATCGAGTCGACATGTTTGCTTCTTACGATGATGGAATCAGAAGAAATGTGTGTGGTACTTCACTGCATCTGCTGCTCGCCTTTCAGCGTCCCTATGTCTTATCAGACGAAGATGACTGTGAAATTGGCGGCGATTCAGAGGTTAACGAAGACGCGCAAATCTGCGGACTTAGGTGTGAGCCGAAATAGCTCAGTTGGGAGAGCGTTAGACTGAAGATCTAAAGGTCCCTGGTTCGATCCCGGGTTTCGGCAAGCGTATGTTTTGAAGCTGATGCCAATGGAATTGCTCCGAGTCTGTGATGATGTAGGTACAGCCGATAACAAAAATGACTCTATCCTGTAACTGTTCAGGTTGTCTAGTGCTTGCCGTAAGAGGAACACAGTAGGCAACTCCCTGAGAAGTAAGAAAATACGAAAAGTCCTACCGACTGCGTTCCTTTTTTTGTGTCAGGAGGTGAAGAACGTCTCCAACGGAACCGTGAAATGAGCGAAAACGTGGGAAGCATTGCATTCGAAATGCTTGTGAAATTTCCAATTACTCAGTGAGTGTCGACAAAACACGTAAATCCTCTACTCCAACGTATGAGACCTAACGACTGCTGCGGTTTGTTTTTGCATCGTGTGTCAGCATTCTTCGATAGTCTGCTACGAGCTTAGCGCGACACGTTTGTAGACAGCATTCAGGCGACGTTTAATTAGTAACAGCTCCATGCAGCGATAGCACAGCTGTGAAGGACATGAGTCAATGTACAGCTGTGCATCGTGGGATGTTCTCTACTGTCGTGTGAGCCCGGATAGCTCAGTCGGTAGAGCATTAGGCTTTTAACCTAAGGGTCCAGGGTTCAAGTCCCTGTTCGGGCGGAAATTTTAATACTTTGGTAGCGATTCCTCTGGTAGCGGTGGAAACACTACGGAAAAGAATGCAGCTACGCCGTTTTCTGATGCCACATAGCTTTAAACCGTAGAAGTTGCATGTGTCGGAGAACTTCGACCTACGGGCAGTCGTGGCCGAGTGGTTAAGGCGTCTGACTCGAAATCAGATTCCCTCTGGGAGCGTAGGTTCGAATCCTACCGGCTGCGTGCGATTTTGCGTAAAGAGGAGCAAATATTTTCACACACGTGAACGCGGTTGCAAACCGATGGCGCCATCTTCAACAAGACGAAAATTTCCGTTTAACAATACTGAGTGTCGCGACGGCTGCTGCTTACTGTGGCTACCGGTTCTCCTCTCACTGACGCTGGGACTGCAGAAAGCCGTCGCAGGCCCACGAGTGCGCTCCCGTCATTTTCTCGCGTCGACGCCGAGTTCGTGAGTACACAGACGTGCTTGGAAGCGTTGGACAGAGCCAACATTCATTTCTCTCTTTTTTAAGAATCGCAATTCGGTCATTCGAGTGCGGAAAAAGCAATGGTGCAGCGTTTCTTTTCTTAAGATCTCGCAGCTACTTGCAAGTATGTCGACCACTTAAGACGACAGAAAACTAGCGTCAGCGGTGCGTCAGTGGGAAGTCGGTGAAGTCGCCATTGGAGCCATAAGCCAGTAATTACGTCATGCGAATCACTCGCATGCCACACAGCTGTACGATAGCTCAGTCGGTAGAGCGTTTGATTTTCAACCAAAGGGTGTTGGGTTCAACGCCATGTCTAGGAGAAAATTAATACACTTTCGTAACGGCTAATGTGCTGGCAATGGAAACACTACAGAAAAGAGTGAGGCCACGCCGCTTTCTGCCATTGGATTGCTTCTAAAGGTGCACTTTCACGTGTCGGAAGACGCTACTGCTACCGGCAGTCGTGGCCGAGTGGTTAAGGCGTCTGACTTGAAATCAGATTCCCTCTGGGAGCGTAGGTTCGAGTCCTGCCGACTGCGGAAATTTTGTAGCTCTCAAAAGATGGGCGTTCAGCTGCATTCTAGCAGTTGCGTCACTACTAAACACGTGGGTCGCCGGCAATGTGCAGTATTATTGGCTGCAGCGCTACAGTGGCACCCAGAAGCCACAGCTCATCGCCTCGTCACACTGCCGTCCACCAGGTGTGAGTGCAAGTGTCGCCTCTCTGGGCAGTGCAGATGTGTCCATTTTAGCTTGCAGACAGTTACGTGTAGCAATTTATGAGCTAACGCAAGTCAAATGTTTTAGCGTGTGTATCTGCTAGATACTGCCTCTCACATGGTAGAGAGGCTCACTCCTTCTTGTGTCTCGTTCTCTGCACACGAGTTGCACGTGGCATCGATATAGCATAGGTTTTCTAGAGAAAGCGAAGTCAATATTACATGAATCGAGTCGACATGTTTGCTTCTTACGATGATGGAATCAGAAGAAATGTGTGTGGTACTTCACTGCATCTGCTGCTCGCCTTTCAGCGTCCCTATGTCTTATCAGACGAAGATGACTGTGAAATTGGCGGCGATTCAGAGGTTAACGAAGACGCGCAAATCTGCGGACTTAGGTGTGAGCCGAAATAGCTCAGTTGGGAGAGCGTTAGACTGAAGATCTAAAGGTCCCTGGTTCGATCCCGGGTTTCGGCAAGCGTATGTTTTGAAGCTGATGCCAATGGAATTGCTCCGAGTCTGTGATGATGTAGGTACAGCCGATAACAAAAATGACTCTATCCTGTAACTGTTCAGGTTGTCTAGTGCTTGCCGTAAGAGGAACACAGTAGGCAACTCCCTGAGAAGTAAGAAAATACGAAAAGTCCTACCGACTGCGTTCCTTTTTTTGTGTCAGGAGGTGAAGAACGTCTCCAACGGAACCGTGAAATGAGCGAAAACGTGGGAAGCATTGCATTCGAAATGCTTGTGAAATTTCCAATTACTCAGTGAGTGTCGACAAAACACGTAAATCCTCTACTCCAACGTATGAGACCTAACGACTGCTGCGGTTTGTTTTTGCATCGTGTGTCAGCATTCTTCGATAGTCTGCTACGAGCTTAGCGCGACACGTTTGTAGACAGCATTCAGGCGACGTTTAATTAGTAACAGCTCCATGCAGCGATAGCACAGCTGTGAAGGACATGAGTCAATGTACAGCTGTGCATCGTGGGATGTTCTCTACTGTCGTGTGAGCCCGGATAGCTCAGTCGGTAGAGCATTAGGCTTTTAACCTAAGGGTCCAGGGTTCAAGTCCCTGTTCGGGCGGAAATTTTAATACTTTGGTAGCGATTCCTCTGGTAGCGGTGGAAACACTACGGAAAAGAATGCAGCTACGCCGTTTTCTGATGCCACATAGCTTTAAACCGTAGAAGTTGCATGTGTCGGAGAACTTCGACCTACGGGCAGTCGTGGCCGAGTGGTTAAGGCGTCTGACTCGAAATCAGATTCCCTCTGGGAGCGTAGGTTCGAATCCTACCGGCTGCGTGCGATTTTGCGTAAAGAGGAGCAAATATTTTCACACACGTGAACGCGGTTGCAAACCGATGGCGCCATCTTCAACAAGACGAAAATTTCCGTTTAACAATACTGAGTGTCGCGACGGCTGCTGCTTACTGTGGCTACCGGTTCTCCTCTCACTGACGCTGGGACTGCAGAAAGCCGTCGCAGGCCCACGAGTGCGCTCCCGTCATTTTCTCGCGTCGACGCCGAGTTCGTGAGTACACAGACGTGCTTGGAAGCGTTGGACAGAGCCAACATTCATTTCTCTCTTTTTTAAGAATCGCAATTCGGTCATTCGAGTGCGGAAAAAGCAATGGTGCAGCGTTTCTTTTCTTAAGATCTCGCAGCTACTTGCAAGTATGTCGACCACTTAAGACGACAGAAAACTAGCGTCAGCGGTGCGTCAGTGGGAAGTCGGTGAAGTCGCCATTGGAGCCATAAGCCAGTAATTACGTCATGCGAATCACTCGCATGCCACACAGCTGTACGATAGCTCAGTCGGTAGAGCGTTTGATTTTCAACCAAAGGGTGTTGGGTTCAACGCCATGTCTAGGAGAAAATTAATACACTTTCGTAACGGCTAATGTGCTGGCAATGGAAACACTACAGAAAAGAGTGAGGCCACGCCGCTTTCTGCCATTGGATTGCTTCTAAAGGTGCACTTTCACGTGTCGGAAGACGCTACTGCTACCGGCAGTCGTGGCCGAGTGGTTAAGGCGTCTGACTTGAAATCAGATTCCCTCTGGGAGCGTAGGTTCGAGTCCTGCCGACTGCGGAAATTTTGTAGCTCTCAAAAGATGGGCGTTCAGCTGCATTCTAGCAGTTGCGTCACTACTAAACACGTGGGTCGCCGGCAATGTGCAGTATTATTGGCTGCAGCGCTACAGTCGCACCCAGAAGCCACAGCTCATCGCCTCGTCACACTGCCGTCCACCAGGTGTGAGTGCAAGTGTCGCCTCTCTGGGCAGTGCAGATGTGTCCATTTTAGCTTGCAGACAATTACGTGTAGCAATTTATGAGCTAACGCAAGTCAAATGTTTTAGCGTGTGTATCTGCTAGATACTGCCTCTCACATGGTAGAGAGGCTCACTCCTTCTTGTGTCTCGTTCTCTGCACACGAGTTGCACGTGGCATCGATATAGCATAGGTTTTCTAGAGAAAGCGAAGTCAATATTACATGAATCGAGTCGACATGTTTGCTTCTTACGATGATGGAATCAGAAGAAATGTGTGTGGTACTTCACTGCATCTGCTGCTCGCCTTTCAGCGTCCCTATGTCTTATCAGACGAAGATGACTGTGAAATTGGCGGCGATTCAGAGGTTAACGAAGACGCGCAAATCTGCGGACTTAGGTGTGAGCCGAAATAGCTCAGTTGGGAGAGCGTTAGACTGAAGATCTAAAGGTCCCTGGTTCGATCCCGGGTTTCGGCAAGCGTATGTTTTGAAGCTGATGCCAATGGAATTGCTCCGAGTCTGTGATGATGTAGGTACAGCCGATAACAAAAATGACTCTATCCTGTAACTGTTCAGGTTGTCTAGTGCTTGCCGTAAGAGGAACACAGTAGGCAACTCCCTGAGAAGTAAGAAAATACGAAAAGTCCTACCGACTGCGTTCCTTTTTTTGTGTCAGGAGGTGAAGAACGTCTCCAACGGAACCGTGAAATGAGCGAAAACGTGGGAAGCATTGCATTCGAAATGCTTGTGAAATTTCCAATTACTCAGTGAGTGTCGACAAAACACGTAAATCCTCTACTCCAACGTATGAGACCTAACGACTGCTGCGGTTTGTTTTTGCATCGTGTGTCAGCATTCTTCGATAGTCTGCTACGAGCTTAGCGCGACACGTTTGTAGACAGCATTCAGGCGACGTTTAATTAGTAACAGCTCCATGCAGCGATAGCACAGCTGTGAAGGACATGAGTCAATGTACAGCTGTGCATCGTGGGATGTTCTCTACTGTCGTGTGAGCCCGGATAGCTCAGTCGGTAGAGCATTAGGCTTTTAACCTAAGGGTCCAGGGTTCAAGTCCCTGTTCGGGCGGAAATTTTAATACTTTGGTAGCGATTCCTCTGGTAGCGGTGGAAACACTACGGAAAAGAATGCAGCTACGCCGTTTTCTGATGCCACATAGCTTTAAACCGTAGAAGTTGCATGTGTCGGAGAACTTCGACCTACGGGCAGTCGTGGCCGAGTGGTTAAGGCGTCTGACTCGAAATCAGATTCCCTCTGGGAGCGTAGGTTCGAATCCTACCGGCTGCGTGCGATTTTGCGTAAAGAGGAGCAAATATTTTCACACACGTGAACGCGGTTGCAAACCGATGGCGCCATCTTCAACAAGACGAAAATTTCCGTTTAACAATACTGAGTGTCGCGACGGCTGCTGCTTACTGTGGCTACCGGTTCTCCTCTCACTGACGCTGGGACTGCAGAAAGCCGTCGCAGGCCCACGAGTGCGCTCCCGTCATTTTCTCGCGTCGACGCCGAGTTCGTGAGTACACAGACGTGCTTGGAAGCGTTGGACAGAGCCAACATTCATTTCTCTCTTTTTTAAGAATCGCAATTCGGTCATTCGAGTGCGGAAAAAGCAATGGTGCAGCGTTTCTTTTCTTAAGATCTCGCAGCTACTTGCAAGTATGTCGACCACTTAAGACGACAGAAAACTAGCGTCAGCGGTGCGTCAGTGGGAAGTCGGTGAAGTCGCCATTGGAGCCATAAGCCAGTAATTACGTCATGCGAATCACTCGCATGCCACACAGCTGTACGATAGCTCAGTCGGTAGAGCGTTTGATTTTCAACCAAAGGGTGTTGGGTTCAACGCCATGTCTAGGAGAAAATTAATACACTTTCGTAACGGCTAATGTGCTGGCAATGGAAACACTACAGAAAAGAGTGAGGCCACGCCGCTTTCTGCCATTGGATTGCTTCTAAAGGTGCACTTTCACGTGTCGGAAGACGCTACTGCTACCGGCAGTCGTGGCCGAGTGGTTAAGGCGTCTGACTTGAAATCAGATTCCCTCTGGGAGCGTAGGTTCGAGTCCTGCCGACTGCGGAAATTTTGTAGCTCTCAAAAGATGGGCGTTCAGCTGCATTCTAGCAGTTGCGTCACTACTAAACACGTGGGTCGCCGGCAATGTGCAGTATTATTGGCTGCAGCGCTACAGTGGCACCCAGAAGCCACAGCTCATCGCCTCGTCACACTGCCGTCCACCAGGTGTGAGTGCAAGTGTCGCCTCTCTGGGCAGTGCAGATGTGTCCATTTTAGCTTGCAGACAGTTACGTGTAGCAATTTATGAGCTAACGCAAGTCAAATGTTTTAGCGTGTGTATCTGCTAGATACTGCCTCTCACATGGTAGAGAGGCTCACTCCTTCTTGTGTCTCGTTCTCTGCACACGAGTTGCACGTGGCATCGATATAGCATAGGTTTTCTAGAGAAAGCGAAGTCAATATTACATGAATCGAGTCGACATGTTTGCTTCTTACGATGATGGAATCAGAAGAAATGTGTGTGGTACTTCACTGCATCTGCTGCTCGCCTTTCAGCGTCCCTATGTCTTATCAGACGAAGATGACTGTGAAATTGGCGGCGATTCAGAGGTTAACGAAGACGCGCAAATCTGCGGACTTAGGTGTGAGCCGAAATAGCTCAGTTGGGAGAGCGTTAGACTGAAGATCTAAAGGTCCCTGGTTCGATCCCGGGTTTCGGCAAGCGTATGTTTTGAAGCTGATGCCAATGGAATTGCTCCGAGTCTGTGATGATGTAGGTACAGCCGATAACAAAAATGACTCTATCCTGTAACTGTTCAGGTTGTCTAGTGCTTGCCGTAAGAGGAACACAGTAGGCAACTCCCTGAGAAGTAAGAAAATACGAAAAGTCCTACCGACTGCGTTCCTTTTTTTGTGTCAGGAGGTGAAGAACGTCTCCAACGGAACCGTGAAATGAGCGAAAACGTGGGAAGCATTGCATTCGAAATGCTTGTGAAATTTCCAATTACTCAGTGAGTGTCGACAAAACACGTAAATCCTCTACTCCAACGTATGAGACCTAACGACTGCTGCGGTTTGTTTTTGCATCGTGTGTCAGCATTCTTCGATAGTCTGCTACGAGCTTAGCGCGACACGTTTGTAGACAGCATTCAGGCGACGTTTAATTAGTAACAGCTCCATGCAGCGATAGCACAGCTGTGAAGGACATTAGTCAATGTACAGCTGTGCATCGTGGGATGTTCTCTACTGTCGTGTGAGCCCGGATAGCTCAGTCGGTAGAGCATTAGGCTTTTAACCTAAGGGTCCAGGGTTCAAGTCCCTGTTCGGGCGGAAATTTTAATACTTTGGTAGCGATTCCTCTGGTAGCGGTGGAAACACTACGGAAAAGAATGCAGCTACGCCGTTTTCTGATGCCACATAGCTTTAAACCGTAGAAGTTGCATGTGTCGGAGAACTTCGACCTACGGGCAGTCGTGGCCGAGTGGTTAAGGCGTCTGACTCGAAATCAGATTCCCTCTGGGAGCGTAGGTTCGAATCCTACCGGCTGCGTGCGATTTTGCGTAAAGAGGAGCAAATATTTTCACACACGTGAACGCGGTTGCAAACCGATGGCGCCATCTTCAACAAGACGAAAATTTCCGTTTAACAATACTGAGTGTCGCGACGGCTGCTGCTTACTGTGGCTACCGGTTCTCCTCTCACTGACGCTGGGACTGCAGAAAGCCGTCGCAGGCCCACGAGTGCGCTCCCGTCATTTTCTCGCGTCGACGCCGAGTTCGTGAGTACACAGACGTGCTTGGAAGCGTTGGACAGAGCCAACATTCATTTCTCTCTTTTTTAAGAATCGCAATTCGGTCATTCGAGTGCGGAAAAAGCAATGGTGCAGCGTTTCTTTTCTTAAGATCTCGCAGCTACTTGCAAGTATGTCGACCACTTAAGACGACAGAAAACTAGCGTCAGCGGTGCGTCAGTGGGAAGTCGGTGAAGTCGCCATTGGAGCCATAAGCCAGTAATTACGTCATGCGAATCACTCGCATGCCACACAGCTGTACGATAGCTCAGTCGGTAGAGCGTTTGATTTTCAACCAAAGGGTGTTGGGTTCAACGCCATGTCTAGGAGAAAATTAATACACTTTCGTAACGGCTAATGTGCTGGCAATGGAAACACTACAGAAAAGAGTGAGGCCACGCCGCTTTCTGCCATTGGATTGCTTCTAAAGGTGCACTTTCACGTGTCGGAAGACGCTACTGCTACCGGCAGTCGTGGCCGAGTGGTTAAGGCGTCTGACTTGAAATCAGATTCCCTCTGGGAGCGTAGGTTCGAGTCCTGCCGACTGCGGAAATTTTGTAGCTCTCAAAAGATGGGCGTTCAGCTGCATTCTAGCAGTTGCGTCACTACTAAACACGTGGGTCGCCGGCAATGTGCAGTATTATTGGCTGCAGCGCTACAGTGGCACCCAGAAGCCACAGCTCATCGCCTCGTCACACTGCCGTCCACCAGGTGTGAGTGCAAGTGTCGCCTCTCTGGGCAGTGCAGATGTGTCCATTTTAGCTTGCAGACAGTTACGTGTAGCAATTTATGAGCTAACGCAAGTCAAATGTTTTAGCGTGTGTATCTGCTAGATACTGCCTCTCACATGGTAGAGAGGCTCACTCCTTCTTGTGTCTCGTTCTCTGCACACGAGTTGCACGTGGCATCGATATAGCATAGGTTTTCTAGAGAAAGCGAAGTCAATATTACATGAATCGAGTCGACATGTTTGCTTCTTACGATGATGGAATCAGAAGAAATGTGTGTGGTACTTCACTGCATCTGCTGCTCGCCTTTCAGCGTCCCTATGTCTTATCAGACGAAGATGACTGTGAAATTGGCGGCGATTCAGAGGTTAACGAAGACGCGCAAATCTGCGGACTTAGGTGTGAGCCGAAATAGCTCAGTTGGGAGAGCGTTAGACTGAAGATCTAAAGGTCCCTGGTTCGATCCCGGGTTTCGGCAAGCGTATGTTTTGAAGCTGATGCCAATGGAATTGCTCCGAGTCTGTGATGATGTAGGTACAGCCGATAACAAAAATGACTCTATCCTGTAACTGTTCAGGTTGTCTAGTGCTTGCCGTAAGAGGAACACAGTAGGCAACTCCCTGAGAAGTAAGAAAATACGAAAAGTCCTACCGACTGCGTTCCTTTTTTTGTGTCAGGAGGTGAAGAACGTCTCCAACGGAACCGTGAAATGAGCGAAAACGTGGGAAGCATTGCATTCGAAATGCTTGTGAAATTTCCAATTACTCAGTGAGTGTCGACAAAACACGTAAATCCTCTACTCCAACGTATGAGACCTAACGACTGCTGCGGTTTGTTTTTGCATCGTGTGTCAGCATTCTTCGATAGTCTGCTACGAGCTTAGCGCGACACGTTTGTAGACAGCATTCAGGCGACGTTTAATTAGTAACAGCTCCATGCAGCGATAGCACAGCTGTGAAGGACATGAGTCAATGTACAGCTGTGCATCGTGGGATGTTCTCTACTGTCGTGTGAGCCCGGATAGCTCAGTCGGTAGAGCATTAGGCTTTTAACCTAAGGGTCCAGGGTTCAAGTCCCTGTTCGGGCGGAAATTTTAATACTTTGGTAGCGATTCCTCTGGTAGCGGTGGAAACACTACGGAAAAGAATGCAGCTACGCCGTTTTCTGATGCCACATAGCTTTAAACCGTAGAAGTTGCATGTGTCGGAGAACTTCGACCTACGGGCAGTCGTGGCCGAGTGGTTAAGGCGTCTGACTCGAAATCAGATTCCCTCTGGGAGCGTAGGTTCGAATCCTACCGGCTGCGTGCGATTTTGCGTAAAGAGGAGCAAATATTTTCACACACGTGAACGCGGTTGCAAACCGATGGCGCCATCTTCAACAAGACGAAAATTTCCGTTTAACAATACTGAGTGTCGCGACGGCTGCTGCTTACTGTGGCTACCGGTTCTCCTCTCACTGACGCTGGGACTGCAGAAAGCCGTCGCAGGCCCACGAGTGCGCTCCCGTCATTTTCTCGCGTCGACGCCGAGTTCGTGAGTACACAGACGTGCTTGGAAGCGTTGGACAGAGCCAACATTCATTTCTCTCTTTTTTAAGAATCGCAATTCGGTCATTCGAGTGCGGAAAAAGCAATGGTGCAGCGTTTCTTTTCTTAAGATCTCGCAGCTACTTGCAAGTATGTCGACCACTTAAGACGACAGAAAACTAGCGTCAGCGGTGCGTCAGTGGGAAGTCGGTGAAGTCGCCATTGGAGCCATAAGCCAGTAATTACGTCATGCGAATCACTCGCATGCCACACAGCTGTACGATAGCTCAGTCGGTAGAGCGTTTGATTTTCAACCAAAGGGTGTTGGGTTCAACGCCATGTCTAGGAGAAAATTAATACACTTTCGTAACGGCTAATGTGCTGGCAATGGAAACACTACAGAAAAGAGTGAGGCCACGCCGCTTTCTGCCATTGGATTGCTTCTAAAGGTGCACTTTCACGTGTCGGAAGACGCTACTGCTACCGGCAGTCGTGGCCGAGTGGTTAAGGCGTCTGACTTGAAATCAGATTCCCTCTGGGAGCGTAGGTTCGAGTCCTGCCGACTGCGGAAATTTTGTAGCTCTCAAAAGATGGGCGTTCAGCTGCATTCTAGCAGTTGCGTCACTACTAAACACGTGGGTCGCCGGCAATGTGCAGTATTATTGGCTGCAGCGCTACAGTCGCACCCAGAAGCCACAGCTCATCGCCTCGTCACACTGCCGTCCACCAGGTGTGAGTGCAAGTGTCGCCTCTCTGGGCAGTGCAGATGTGTCCATTTTAGCTTGCAGACAGTTACGTGTAGCAATTTATGAGCTAACGCAAGTCAAATGTTTTAGCGTGTGTATCTGCTAGATACTGCCTCTCACATGGTAGAGAGGCTCACTCCTTCTTGTGTCTCGTTCTCTGCACACGAGTTGCACGTGGCATCGATATAGCATAGGTTTTCTAGAGAAAGCGAAGTCAATATTACATGAATCGAGTCGACATGTTTGCTTCTTACGATGATGGAATCAGAAGAAATGTGTGTGGTACTTCACTGCATCTGCTGCTCGCCTTTCAGCGTCCCTATGTCTTATCAGACGAAGATGACTGTGAAATTGGCGGCGATTCAGAGGTTAACGAAGACGCGCAAATCTGCGGACTTAGGTGTGAGCCGAAATAGCTCAGTTGGGAGAGCGTTAGACTGAAGATCTAAAGGTCCCTGGTTCGATCCCGGGTTTCGGCAAGCGTATGTTTTGAAGCTGATGCCAATGGAATTGCTCCGAGTCTGTGATGATGTAGGTACAGCCGATAACAAAAATGACTCTATCCTGTAACTGTTCAGGTTGTCTAGTGCTTGCCGTAAGAGGAACACAGTAGGCAACTCCCTGAGAAGTAAGAAAATACGAAAAGTCCTACCGACTGCGTTCCTTTTTTTGTGTCAGGAGGTGAAGAACGTCTCCAACGGAACCGTGAAATGAGCGAAAACGTGGGAAGCATTGCATTCGAAATGCTTGTGAAATTTCCAATTACTCAGTGAGTGTCGACAAAACACGTAAATCCTCTACTCCAACGTATGAGACCTAACGACTGCTGCGGTTTGTTTTTGCATCGTGTGTCAGCATTCTTCGATAGTCTGCTACGAGCTTAGCGCGACACGTTTGTAGACAGCATTCAGGCGACGTTTAATTAGTAACAGCTCCATGCAGCGATAGCACAGCTGTGAAGGACATGAGTCAATGTACAGCTGTGCATCGTGGGATGTTCTCTACTGTCGTGTGAGCCCGGATAGCTCAGTCGGTAGAGCATTAGGCTTTTAACCTAAGGGTCCAGGGTTCAAGTCCCTGTTCGGGCGGAAATTTTAATACTTTGGTAGCGATTCCTCTGGTAGCGGTGGAAACACTACGGAAAAGAATGCAGCTACGCCGTTTTCTGATGCCACATAGCTTTAAACCGTAGAAGTTGCATGTGTCGGAGAACTTCGACCTACGGGCAGTCGTGGCCGAGTGGTTAAGGCGTCTGACTCGAAATCAGATTCCCTCTGGGAGCGTAGGTTCGAATCCTACCGGCTGCGTGCGATTTTGCGTAAAGAGGAGCAAATATTTTCACACACGTGAACGCGGTTGCAAACCGATGGCGCCATCTTCAACAAGACGAAAATTTCCGTTTAACAATACTGAGTGTCGCGACGGCTGCTGCTTACTGTGGCTACCGGTTCTCCTCTCACTGACGCTGGGACTGCAGAAAGCCGTCGCAGGCCCACGAGTGCGCTCCCGTCATTTTCTCGCGTCGACGCCGAGTTCGTGAGTACACAGACGTGCTTGGAAGCGTTGGACAGAGCCAACATTCATTTCTCTCTTTTTTAAGAATCGCAATTCGGTCATTCGAGTGCGGAAAAAGCAATGGTGCAGCGTTTCTTTTCTTAAGATCTCGCAGCTACTTGCAAGTATGTCGACCACTTAAGACGACAGAAAACTAGCGTCAGCGGTGCGTCAGTGGGAAGTCGGTGAAGTCGCCATTGGAGCCATAAGCCAGTAATTACGTCATGCGAATCACTCGCATGCCACACAGCTGTACGATAGCTCAGTCGGTAGAGCGTTTGATTTTCAACCAAAGGGTGTTGGGTTCAACGCCATGTCTAGGAGAAAATTAATACACTTTCGTAACGGCTAATGTGCTGGCAATGGAAACACTACAGAAAAGAGTGAGGCCACGCCGCTTTCTGCCATTGGATTGCTTCTAAAGGTGCACTTTCACGTGTCGGAAGACGCTACTGCTACCGGCAGTCGTGGCCGAGTGGTTAAGGCGTCTGACTTGAAATCAGATTCCCTCTGGGAGCGTAGGTTCGAGTCCTGCCGACTGCGGAAATTTTGTAGCTCTCAAAAGATGGGCGTTCAGCTGCATTCTAGCAGTTGCGTCACTACTAAACACGTGGGTCGCCGGCAATGTGCAGTATTATTGGCTGCAGCGCTACAGTCGCACCCAGAAGCCACAGCTCATCGCCTCGTCACACTGCCGTCCACCAGGTGTGAGTGCAAGTGTCGCCTCTCTGGGCAGTGCAGATGTGTCCATTTTAGCTTGCAGACAGTTACGTGTAGCAATTTATGAGCTAACGCAAGTCAAATGTTTTAGCGTGTGTATCTGCTAGATACTGCCTCTCACATGGTAGAGAGGCTCACTCCTTCTTGTGTCTCGTTCTCTGCACACGAGTTGCACGTGGCATCGATATAGCATAGGTTTTCTAGAGAAAGCGAAGTCAATATTACATGAATCGAGTCGACATGTTTGCTTCTTACGATGATGGAATCAGAAGAAATGTGTGTGGTACTTCACTGCATCTGCTGCTCGCCTTTCAGCGTCCCTATGTCTTATCAGACGAAGATGACTGTGAAATTGGCGGCGATTCAGAGGTTAACGAAGACGCGCAAATCTGCGGACTTAGGTGTGAGCCGAAATAGCTCAGTTGGGAGAGCGTTAGACTGAAGATCTAAAGGTCCCTGGTTCGATCCCGGGTTTCGGCAAGCGTATGTTTTGAAGCTGATGCCAATGGAATTGCTCCGAGTCTGTGATGATGTAGGTACAGCCGATAACAAAAATGACTCTATCCTGTAACTGTTCAGGTTGTCTAGTGCTTGCCGTAAGAGGAACACAGTAGGCAACTCCCTGAGAAGTAAGAAAATACGAAAAGTCCTACCGACTGCGTTCCTTTTTTTGTGTCAGGAGGTGAAGAACGTCTCCAACGGAACCGTGAAATGAGCGAAAACGTGGGAAGCATTGCATTCGAAATGCTTGTGAAATTTCCAATTACTCAGTGAGTGTCGACAAAACACGTAAATCCTCTACTCCAACGTATGAGACCTAACGACTGCTGCGGTTTGTTTTTGCATCGTGTGTCAGCATTCTTCGATAGTCTGCTACGAGCTTAGCGCGACACGTTTGTAGACAGCATTCAGGCGACGTTTAATTAGTAACAGCTCCATGCAGCGATAGCACAGCTGTGAAGGACATGAGTCAATGTACAGCTGTGCATCGTGGGATGTTCTCTACTGTCGTGTGAGCCCGGATAGCTCAGTCGGTAGAGCATTAGGCTTTTAACCTAAGGGTCCAGGGTTCAAGTCCCTGTTCGGGCGGAAATTTTAATACTTTGGTAGCGATTCCTCTGGTAGCGGTGGAAACACTACGGAAAAGAATGCAGCTACGCCGTTTTCTGATGCCACATAGCTTTAAACCGCAGAAGTTGCATGTGTCGGAGAACCTCGACCTACGGGCAGTCGTGGCCGAGTGGTTAAGGCGTCTGATTCGAAATTAGATTCCCTCTGGGAGCGTAGGTTCGAATCCTACCGGCTGCGTGCGATTTTGCGTAAAGAGGAGCAAATATTTTCACACACGTGAACGCGGTTGCAAACCGATGGCGCCATCTTCAACAAGACGAAAATTTCCGTTTAACAATACTGAGTGTCGCGACGGCTGCTGCTTACTGTGGCTACCGGTTCTCCTCTCACTGACGCTGGGACTGCAGAAAGCCGTCGCAGGCCCACGAGTGCGCTCCCGTCATTTTCTCGCGTCGACGCCGAGTTCGTGAGTACACAGACGTGCTTGGAAGCGTTGGACAGAGCCAACATTCATTTCTCTCTTTTTTAAGAATCGCAATTCGGTCATTCGAGTGCGGAAAAAGCAATGGTGCAGCGTTTCTTTTCTTAAGATCTCGCAGCTACTTGCAAGTATGTCGACCACTTAAGACGACAGAAAACTAGCGTCAGCGGTGCGTCAGTGGGAAGTCGGTGAAGTCGCCATTGGAGCCATAAGCCAGTAATTACGTCATGCGAATCACTCGCATGCCACACAGCTGTACGATAGCTCAGTCGGTAGAGCGTTTGATTTTCAACCAAAGGGTGTTGGGTTCAACGCCATGTCTAGGAGAAAATTAATACACTTTCGTAACGGCTAATGTGCTGGCAATGGAAACACTACAGAAAAGAGTGAGGCCACGCCGCTTTCTGCCATTGGATTGCTTCTAAAGGTGCACTTTCACGTGTCGGAAGACGCTACTGCTACCGGCAGTCGTGGCCGAGTGGTTAAGGCGTCTGACTTGAAATCAGATTCCCTCTGGGAGCGTAGGTTCGAGTCCTGCCGACTGCGGAAATTTTGTAGCTCTCAAAAGATGGGCGTTCAGCTGCATTCTAGCAGTTGCGTCACTACTAAACACGTGGGTCGCCGGCAATGTGCAGTATTATTGGCTGCAGCGCTACAGTCGCACCCAGAAGCCACAGCTCATCGCCTCGTCACACTGCCGTCCACCAGGTGTGAGTGCAAGTGTCGCCTCTCTGGGCAGTGCAGATGTGTCCATTTTAGCTTGCAGACAGTTACGTGTAGCAATTTATGAGCTAACGCAAGTCAAATGTTTTAGCGTGTGTATCTGCTAGATACTGCCTCTCACATGGTAGAGAGGCTCACTCCTTCTTGTGTCTCGTTCTCTGCACACGAGTTGCACGTGGCATCGATATAGCATAGGTTTTCTAGAGAAAGCGAAGTCAATATTACATGAATCGAGTCGACATGTTTGCTTCTTACGATGATGGAATCAGAAGAAATGTGTGTGGTACTTCACTGCATCTGCTGCTCGCCTTTCAGCGTCCCTATGTCTTATCAGACGAAGATGACTGTGAAATTGGCGGCGATTCAGAGGTTAACGAAGACGCGCAAATCTGCGGACTTAGGTGTGAGCCGAAATAGCTCAGTTGGGAGAGCGTTAGACTGAAGATCTAAAGGTCCCTGGTTCGATCCCGGGTTTCGGCAAGCGTATGTTTTGAAGCTGATGCCAATGGAATTGCTCCGAGTCTGTGATGATGTAGGTACAGCCGATAACAAAAATGACTCTATCCTGTAACTGTTCAGGTTGTCTAGTGCTTGCCGTAAGAGGAACACAGTAGGCAACTCCCTGAGAAGTAAGAAAATACGAAAAGTCCTACCGACTGCGTTCCTTTTTTTGTGTCAGGAGGTGAAGAACGTCTCCAACGGAACCGTGAAATGAGCGAAAACGTGGGAAGCATTGCATTCGAAATGCTTGTGAAATTTCCAATTACTCAGTGAGTGTCGACAAAACACGTAAATCCTCTACTCCAACGTATGAGACCTAACGACTGCTGCGGTTTGTTTTTGCATCGTGTGTCAGCATTCTTCGATAGTCTGCTACGAGCTTAGCGCGACACGTTTGTAGACAGCATTCAGGCGACGTTTAATTAGTAACAGCTCCATGCAGCGATAGCACAGCTGTGAAGGACATGAGTCAATGTACAGCTGTGCATCGTGGGATGTTCTCTACTGTCGTGTGAGCCCGGATAGCTCAGTCGGTAGAGCATTAGGCTTTTAACCTAAGGGTCCAGGGTTCAAGTCCCTGTTCGGGCGGAAATTTTAATACTTTGGTAGCGATTCCTCTGGTAGCGGTGGAAACACTACGGAAAAGAATGCAGCTACGCCGTTTTCTGATGCCACATAGCTTTAAACCGTAGAAGTTGCATGTGTCGGAGAACTTCGACCTACGGGCAGTCGTGGCCGAGTGGTTAAGGCGTCTGACTCGAAATCAGATTCCCTCTGGGAGCGTAGGTTCGAATCCTACCGGCTGCGTGCGATTTTGCGTAAAGAGGAGCAAATATTTTCACACACGTGAACGCGGTTGCAAACCGATGGCGCCATCTTCAACAAGACGAAAATTTCCGTTTAACAATACTGAGTGTCGCGACGGCTGCTGCTTACTGTGGCTACCGGTTCTCCTCTCACTGACGCTGGGACTGCAGAAAGCCGTCGCAGGCCCACGAGTGCGCTCCCGTCATTTTCTCGCGTCGACGCCGAGTTCGTGAGTACACAGACGTGCTTGGAAGCGTTGGACAGAGCCAACATTCATTTCTCTCTTTTTTAAGAATCGCAATTCGGTCATTCGAGTGCGGAAAAAGCAATGGTGCAGCGTTTCTTTTCTTAAGATCTCGCAGCTACTTGCAAGTATGTCGACCACTTAAGACGACAGAAAACTAGCGTCAGCGGTGCGTCAGTGGGAAGTCGGTGAAGTCGCCATTGGAGCCATAAGCCAGTAATTACGTCATGCGAATCACTCGCATGCCACACAGCTGTACGATAGCTCAGTCGGTAGAGCGTTTGATTTTCAACCAAAGGGTGTTGGGTTCAACGCCATGTCTAGGAGAAAATTAATACACTTTCGTAACGGCTAATGTGCTGGCAATGGAAACACTACAGAAAAGAGTGAGGCCACGCCGCTTTCTGCCATTGGATTGCTTCTAAAGGTGCACTTTCACGTGTCGGAAGACGCTACTGCTACCGGCAGTCGTGGCCGAGTGGTTAAGGCGTCTGACTTGAAATCAGATTCCCTCTGGGAGCGTAGGTTCGAGTCCTGCCGACTGCGGAAATTTTGTAGCTCTCAAAAGATGGGCGTTCAGCTGCATTCTAGCAGTTGCGTCACTACTAAACACGTGGGTCGCCGGCAATGTGCAGTATTATTGGCTGCAGCGCTACAGTGGCACCCAGAAGCCACAGCTCATCGCCTCGTCACACTGCCGTCCACCAGGTGTGAGTGCAAGTGTCGCCTCTCTGGGCAGTGCAGATGTGTCCATTTTAGCTTGCAGACAGTTACGTGTAGCAATTTATGAGCTAACGCAAGTCAAATGTTTTAGCGTGTGTATCTGCTAGATACTGCCTCTCACATGGTAGAGAGGCTCACTCCTTCTTGTGTCTCGTTCTCTGCACACGAGTTGCACGTGGCATCGATATAGCATAGGTTTTCTAGAGAAAGCGAGTCAATATTACATGAATCGAGTCGACATGTTTGCTTCTTACGATGATGGAATCAGAAGAAATGTGTGTGGTACTTCACTGCATCTGCTGCTCGCCTTTCAGCGTCCCTATGTCTTATCAGACGAAGATGACTGTGAAATTGGCGGCGATTCAGAGGTTAACGAAGACGCGCAAATCTGCGGACTTAGGTTGTGAGCCGAAATAGCTCAGTTGGGAGAGCGTTAGACTGAAGATCTAAAGGTCCCTGGTTCGATCCCGGGTTTCGGCAAGCGTATGTTTTTGAAGCTGATGCCAATGGAATTGCTCCGAGTCTGTGATGATGTAGGTACAGCCGATAACAAAAATGACTCTATCCTGTAACTGTTCAGGTTGTCTAGTGCTTGCCGTAAGAGGAACACAGTAGGCAACTCCCTGAGAAGTAAGAAAATACGAAAAGTCCTACCGACTGCGTTCCTTTTTTTGTGTCAGGAGGTGAAGAACGTCTCCAACGGAACCGTGAAATGAGCGAAAACGTGGGAAGCATTGCATTCGAAATGCTTGTGAAATTTCCAATTACTCAGTGAGTGTCGACAAAACACGTAAATCCTCTACTCCAACGTATGAGACCTAACGACTGCTGCGGTTTGTTTTTGCATCGTGTGTCAGCATTCTTCGATAGTCTGCTACGAGCTTAGCGCGACACGTTTGTAGACAGCATTCAGGCGACGTTTAATTAGTAACAGCTCCATGCAGCGATAGCACAGCTGTGAAGGACATGAGTCAATGTACAGCTGTGCATCGTGGGATGTTCTCTACTGTCGTGTGAGCCCGGATAGCTCAGTCGGTAGAGCATTAGGCTTTTAACCTAAGGGTCCAGGGTTCAAGTCCCTGTTCGGGCGGAAATTTTAATACTTTGGTAGCGATTCCTCTGGTAGCGGTGGAAACACTACGGAAAAGAATGCAGCTACGCCGTTTTCTGATGCCACATAGCTTTAAACCGTAGAAGTTGCATGTGTCGGAGAACTTCGACCTACGGGCAGTCGTGGCCGAGTGGTTAAGGCGTCTGACTCGAAATCAGATTCCCTCTGGGAGCGTAGGTTCGAATCCTACCGGCTGCGTGCGATTTTGCGTAAAGAGGAGCAAATATTTTCACACACGTGAACGCGGTTGCAAACCGATGGCGCCATCTTCAACAAGACGAAAATTTCCGTTTAACAATACTGAGTGTCGCGACGGCTGCTGCTTACTGTGGCTACCGGTTCTCCTCTCACTGACGCTGGGACTGCAGAAAGCCGTCGCAGGCCCACGAGTGCGCTCCCGTCATTTTCTCGCGTCGACGCCGAGTTCGTGAGTACACAGACGTGCTTGGAAGCGTTGGACAGAGCCAACATTCATTTCTCTCTTTTTTAAGAATCGCAATTCGGTCATTCGAGTGCGGAAAAAGCAATGGTGCAGCGTTTCTTTTCTTAAGATCTCGCAGCTACTTGCAAGTATGTCGACCACTTAAGACGACAGAAAACTAGCGTCAGCGGGTGCGTCAGTGGGAAGTCGGTGAAGTCGCCATTGGAGCCATAAGCCAGTAATTACGTCATGCGAATCACTCGCATGCCACACAGCTGTACGATAGCTCAGTCGGTAGAGCGTTTGATTTTCAACCAAAGGGTGTTGGGTTCAACGCCATGTCTAGGAGAAAATTAATACACTTTCGTAACGGCTAATGTGCTGGCAATGGAAACACTACAGAAAAGAGTGAGGCCACGCCGCTTTCTGCCATTGGATTGCTTCTAAAGGTGCACTTTCACGGTCGGAAGACGCTACTGCTACCGGCAGTCGTGGCCGAGTGGTTAAGGCGTCTGACTTGAAATCAGATTCCCCCTCTGGGAGCGTAGGTTCGAGTCCTGCCGACTGCGGAAATTTTGTAGCTCTCAAAAGATGGGCGTTCAGCTGCATTCTAGCAGTTGCGTCACTACTAAACACGTGGGTCGCCGGCAATGTGCAGTATTATTGGCTGCAGCGCTACAGTGGCACCCAGAAGCCACAGCTCATCGCCTCGTCACACTGCCGTCCACCAGGTGTGAGTGCAAGTGTCGCCTCTCTGGCAGTGCAGATGTGTCCATTTTAGCTTGCAGACAAACACGCGATCTAGTGT
>NW_026062952.1:45000-52500 GCF_023897955.1 Schistocerca gregaria | reverse complement strand
CCAGGCGCCAGGTACCGCAGGCCAGCCGCTCCAGAGCTTCAGCGCTCGTACCACACAACAACAACAACAACAACACTTCCGCTAGTTTTGAGAGGCACGCGTGGTTCCGCACGCGGCGCACGGCCACTGCCGTACAGGTAGCGTGTTGCGCGACACGACACGCACATCGAAAGACATGCAGTCTAGTCGGTAATGATCCTTCCGCAGGTTCACCTACGGAAACCTTGTTACGACTTTTACTTCCTCTAAATGATCAAGTTTGGTCATCTTTCCGGTAGCATCGGCAACGACAGAGTCGATGCCGCGTACCAGTCCGAAGACCTCACTAAATCATTCAATCGGTAGTAGCGACGGGCGGTGTGTACAAAGGGCAGGGACGTAATCAACGCGAGCTTATGACTCGCGCTTACTGGGAATTCCTCGTTCATGGGGAACAATTGCAAGCCCCAATCCCTAGCACGAAGGAGGTTCAGCGGGTTACCCCGACCTTTCGGCCTAGGAAGACACGCTGATTCCTTCAGTGTAGCGCGCGTGCGGCCCAGAACATCTAAGGGCATCACAGACCTGTTATTGCTCAATCTCGTGCGGCTAGAAGCCGCCTGTCCCTCTAAGAAGAAAAGTAATCGCTGACAGCACGAAGGATGTCACGCGACTAGTTAGCAGGCTAGAGTCTCGTTCGTTATCGGAATTAACCAGACAAATCGCTCCACCAACTAAGAACGGCCATGCACCACCACCCACCGAATCAAGAAAGAGCTATCAATCTGTCAATCCTTCCGGTGTCCGGGCCTGGTGAGGTTTCCCGTGTTGAGTCAAATTAAGCCGCAGGCTCCACTCCTGGTGGTGCCCTTCCGTCAATTCCTTTAAGTTTCAGCTTTGCAACCATACTTCCCCCGGAACCCAAAAGCTTTGGTTTCCCGGAGGCTGCCCGCCGAGTCATCGGAGGAACTGCGGCGGATCGCTGGCTGGCATCGTTTATGGTTAGAACTAGGGCGGTATCTGATCGCCTTCGAACCTCTAACTTTCGTTCTTGATTAATGAAAACATACTTGGCAAATGCTTTCGCTTCTGTTCGTCTTGCGACGATCCAAGAATTTCACCTCTAACGTCGCAATACGAATGCCCCCGCCTGTCCCTATTAATCATTACCTCGGGTTCCGAAAACCAACAAAATAGAACCGAGGTCCTATTCCATTATTCCATGCACACAGTATTCAGGCGGGCTTGCCTGCTTTAAGCACTCTAATTTGTTCAAAGTAAACGTGCCGGCCCACCGAGACACTCAACAAAGAGCACCCTGGTAGGATTTAAACGGGGTCCGCCTCGGGACGCGAAAGCACCCCTTCGGCTCGCCCCACCGGCAGGACGTCCCACGATACATGCCAGTTAAACACCGACGGGCGGTGAACCAACAGCGTGGGACACAAATCCAACTACGAGCTTTTTAACCGCAACAACTTTAATATACGCTATTGGAGCTGGAATTACCGCGGCTGCTGGCACCAGACTTGCCCTCCAATAGATACTCGTTAAAGGATTTAAAGTGTACTCATTCCGATTACGGGGCCTCGGATGAGTCCCGTATCGTTATTTTTCGTCACTACCTCCCCGTGCCGGGAGTGGGTAATTTGCGCGCCTGCTGCCTTCCTTGGATGTGGTAGCCGTTTCTCAGGCTCCCTCTCCGGAATCGAACCCTGATTCCCCGTTACCCGTTACAACCATGGTAGGCGCAGAACCTACCATCGACAGTTGATAAGGCAGACATTTGAAAGATGCGTCGCCGGTACGAGGACCGTGCGATCAGCCCAAAGTTATTCAGAGTCACCAAGGCAAACGGACCAGACAAGCCAATCCGATTGGTTTTGATCTAATAAAAGCGTCCCTTCCATCTCTGGTCGGGACTCTGTTTGCATGTATTAGCTCTAGAATTACCACAGTTATCCAAGTAACGTGGGTACGATCTAAGGAACCATAACTGATTTAATGAGCCATTCGCGGTTTCACCTTAATGCGGCTTGTACTGAGACATGCATGGCTTAATCTTTGAGACAAGCATATGACTACTGGCAGGATCAACCAGGGAGCTGCGTCAACTAGAGCTGAGCAGCCGGCCGCCCGGGAGTGTGTCCCGGGGGCCCGCGCGAACACGCAAGCGTCCGCTCAATTATTCTGCAAACAGGAGGAGGCCGAGCTCCCCTGCACGATACACCTCGAAACCCTCTCAGGTCCCGGCGGCGCGCAGCGCCGTCCTAGGTACTTGGTCGGTTTCGAGAGAGGCGCAATCGCCCGGAGTTAGGCGAGTAGACGGTTTTAGTGAGAACACCCTTGCTCCCAACTGAGCTTGCCGCTGCCGACAGAGGCCCGGGAGCGTGCTGTCGTGGCATTGCCGGCGGGAGACAACACGCGCCACCTATGGTGACCGGCAGCTCCAACGCCAGCGCCACACAAGGGCAAAGCCCCACTTGGGTGCAGAAGCGAACTCTCCCAGCACAGCGCACGCGCCAACACGTCCGCACAACTGCGATACAAACCACCTGCGAGAACCGCTGGGGCGACCGAGCAGCAGACGGCGTCGCGGCGCCGAGTGCCAGGCGGCGGCGCATCCTCAACGCACACAGTCCTCAATCAGACCAGCACACTGCAGATGTCCACCGCGCTTCGCACCGGGCTCGGCTGAACCAACTTTGGCCGCCAGGCGCCGCGTGCAGGGTGCGCCGCAGCGTAGCTGCGCCGCCTGCCGGGCCCGTCGGCTGGCGCTCCTGCCACTCGGCGCCCCCCACCAGCCGCCTGTTGCGCGTGCGCCCACGCAGCGCGCGGCCAACACGCCGGGCGGCCCCCCTTCACCGGCCGGGAACAGTCCCACCAAGCCACCGCCGCGTATCGCTTCATACCCACATGGGCCTAGTCACGTGTGTGGATGTGGCGGGTACCGCTGAAACAACCGGTTAATAGCTGTACCGATCGTCGCCATCACAGATTCACCTCCAGCGTGAACAACCGCTCAACAACGGATTTCCAGTTCATTTGCGTATCTTGGGCAGTAAACGTAGATGTCCACCTACATTTGCGAATTCAACAATTCTTGCATGCCAGGATGTCATGTGTCACGACACGCTACATCAGACCACATACACACTGCGACATGTGCAGAAGAGAACACGTGGAAGGTGGCCCGCGCACGTATGCGATGTCCCTTCCGCGATCCACTGTCAACCGGCATCTGCGGCATGTCCCAGATATGGAACGCGGTCCACCAGGGTAGCACTTTGTGTGAGGCAATACGACAAAGTCGGAATACACGCGTCACTACATCAGACGGCTCACGCTGACCTGACCTGACCTGACTCACCGCACCACCACCCCCAGCGACCCAGGGTGACATACAATGCGTTCGTACGTTCCTCCCACACGCCTCTACGGCGTACCACAGTGCAACCTAGCTGTTATTGGGAGACGAGACAAGTAGCATCGAGCACATCATATGGAAATTGAGATTCGACACCGTTGGGCACAGCCAGCGTACGGTCACACGTATCACACTACTTCACTCTGTACGTAACGACCGATGATCGGTACAGCGTGTGGGTTACGCGTACGACATCAGCGGACAATGGACACAGACCATACCACGACGTACACGGAGGGCGTCGACATCTGAATGCAACTGAACAGCTGCGAGGCTCATTTAACACTCAAACGCCAGACCGACCAGCTTGAGAGGACAGAGACACAAAGAGGGGGACAGAGGGAGGGGGGGGGGGGCGATATAGTCCTATTGCAGTACAATTGACAGTGGATAGCGGGAATATGTGGAAAGTAAGCAACACTCGCAAGACATCTACATGAGGATAACAACGACACCAGAGATTCCGAGCAGTGAACTATGTTAGGCAAAGGGACAACGTGGGTTAGGTTAAGGGACAACGTGGGTTAGGTTAAGGGACAACGTGGGTTAGGTTAAGGGACAACGTGGGTTAGGTTAAGGGACAACGTGGGTTAGGTTAAGGGACAACGTGGGTTAGGTTAAGGGACAACGTGGGTTAGGTTAAGGGACAACGTGGGTTAGGTTAAGGGACAACGTGGGTTAGGTTAAGGGACAACGTGGGTTAGGTTAAGGGACAACGTGGGTTAGGTTAAGGGACAACGTGGGTTAGGTTAAGGGACAACGTGGGTTAGGTTAAGGGACAACGTGGGTTAGGTTAAGGGACAACGTGGGTTAGGTTAAGGGACAACGTGGGTTAGGTTAAGGGACAACGTGGGTTAGGTTAAGGGACAACGTGGGTTAGGTTAAGGGACAACGTGGGTTAGGTTAAGGGACAACGTGGGTTAGGTTAAGGGACAACGTGGGTTAGGTTAAGGGACAACGTGGGTTAGGTTAAGGGACAACGTGGGTTAGGTTAAGGGACAACGTGGGTTAGGTTAAGGGACAACGTGGGTTAGGTTAAGGGACAACGTGGGTTAGGTTAAGGGACAACGTGGGTTAGGTTAAGGGACAACGTGGGTTAGGTTAAGGGACAACGTGGGTTAGGTTAAGGGACAACGTGGGTTAGGTTAAGGGACAACGTGGGTTAGGTTAAGGGACAACGTGGGTTAGGTTAAGGGACAACGTGGGTTAGGTTAAGGGACAACGTGGGTTAGGTTAAGGGACAACGTGGGTTAGGTTAAGGGACAACGTGGGTTAGGTTAAGGGACAACGTGGGTTAGGTTAAGGGACAACGTGGGTTAGGTTAAGGGACAACGTGGGTTAGGTTAAGGGACAACGTGGGTTAGGTTAAGGGACAACGTGGGTTAGGTTAAGGGACAACGTGGGTTAGGTTAAGGGACAACGTGGGTTAGGTTAAGGGACAACGTGGGTTAGGTTAAGGGACAACGTGGGTTAGGTTAAGGGACAACGTGGGTTAGGTTAAGGGACAACGTGGGTTAGGTTAAGGGACAACGTGGGTTAGGTTAAGGGACAACTTGAGTTAGGTTAAGGGACAACTTGAGTTAGGTTAAGGGACAACTTGAGTTAGGTTAAGGGACAACTTGAGTTAGGTTAAGGGACAACTTGAGTTAGGTTAAGGGACAACTTGAGTTAGGTTAAGGGACAACTTGAGTTAGGTTAAGGGACAACTTGAGTTAGGTTAAGGGACAACTTGAGTTAGGTTAAGGGACAACTTGAGTTAGGTTAAGGGACAACTTGAGTTAGGTTAAGGGACAACTTGAGTTAGGTTAAGGGACAACTTGAGTTAGGTTAAGGGACAACTTGAGTTAGGTTAAGGGACAACTTGAGTTAGGTTAAGGGACAACTTGAGTTAGGTTAAGGGACAACTTGAGTTAGGTTAAGGGACAACTTGAGTTAGGTTAAGGGACAACTTGAGTTAGGTTAAGGGACAACTTGAGTTAGGTTAAGGGACAACTTGAGTTAGGTTAAGGGACAACTTGAGTTAGGTTAAGGGACAACTTGAGTTAGGTTAAGGGACAACTTGAGTTAGGTTAAGGGACAACTTGAGTTAGGTTAAGGGACAACTTGAGTTAGGTTAAGGGACAACTTGAGTTAGGTTAAGGGACAACTTGAGTTAGGTTAAGGGACAACTTGAGTTAGGTTAAGGGATAATGTGGTACAACCACAGTTAGGTTAAGGGATAATGTGGTACAACCACAGTTAGGTTAAGGGATAATGTGGTACAACCACAGTTAGGTTAAGGGATAATGTGGTACAACCACAGTTAGGTTAAGGGATAATGTGGTACAACCACAGTTAGGTTAAGGGATAATGTGGTACAACCACAGTTAGGTTAAGGGATAATGTGGTACAACCACAGTTAGGTTAAGGGATAATGTGGTACAACCACAGTTAGGTTAAGGGATAATGTGGTACAACCACAGTTAGGTTAAGGGATAATGTGGTACAACCACAGTTAGGTTAAGGGATAATGTGGTACAACCACAGTTAGGTTAAGGGATAATGTGGTACAACCACAGTTAGGTTAAGGGATAATGTGGTACAACCACAGTTAGGTTAAGGGATAATGTGGTACAACCACAGTTAGGTTAAGGGATAATGTGGTACAACCACAGTTAGGTTAAGGGATAATGTGGTACAACCACAGTTAGGTTAAGGGATAATGTGGTACAACCACAGTTAGGTTAAGGGATAATGTGGTACAACCACAGTTAGGTTAAGCGATAATGTGGTACAACCACAGTTAGGTTAAGCGATAATGTGGTACAACCACAGTTAGGTTAAGCGATAATGTGGTACAACCACAGTTAGGTTAAGCGATAATGTGGTACAACCACAGTTAGGTTAAGCGATAATGTGGTACAACCACAGTTAGGTTAAGCGATAATGTGGTACAACCACAGTTAGGTTAAGCGATAATGTGGTACAACCACAGTTAGGTTAAGCGATAATGTGGTACAACCACAGTTAGGTTAAGCGATAATGTGGTACAACCACAGTTAGGTTAAGCGATAATGTGGTACAGCCACAGTTAGGTTAAGCGATAATGTGGTACAGCCACAGTTAGGTTAAGCGATAAAGTTGGTTAAATTTGGTATTGTGTGGGAAGGGTGCAGAGAGAGAGGGGGGGGGGTGGATAGTGGTGGCAGTACGCGGATGCCTGAGTCACCGTCAGATACGTCACGTCGGTTCGATGCTTGTAGCAAGAGGCTGGCGGATGTGTGTCTCTCACTTCTGCAATTTTTCATGTGGTATAACACGAGGGCGGGGGATGATATTTGGTGCCCCTCTGTGTAGGATGTGTGTTGGTGGTGTTGATTTATCTGAGCAATGGTAGTTGTCGGAGGAGTGGGGTATTGTGCTTTTATAGGTGGACCTACTGCTCTGGTTATCATAGTGTCGACGGTGCAATGTGGCAGAGAGGATGCACTCGACATTGTCGCATTCCAGATGTTTACGTATTGTGTGTCTCCGTTGCAGGCCGAGAGTGGTGCATGTTCGAGTGTCTGGCTGACGTGCGATTCACGTTGTGTGCCCAGTCTTACAGCACGTATAGGGACATTCGCATAAATCATCTATATGTGGCCTTGCATCATTTACTAAGCAGTGCCGTGAGACGACCGAACTATTAGGAAAGTACTGATGTACCGCATAATGTTTACCTTCCACCACACGGCGAGTATCGACTCTGCCCAGCGTTGCCACCGCAGGCAGCGGTCACCGTCACCATTGTGCGGCGGAACGGAACATCTATATCCTCAGAGGGGCACTCTTTGCCGCCGGGCGTCAGGTCTCGCGGCCTGCCGGCCAGCGGCCACGACGAACTTACCGCATGTATAGGGACAGCGGGAATTTGGCATACTTGATATAACTCTTCATGAGACGCAAGATATAGGGGTGGATTGCAACTTACGACTGCGAGAAAAGTCCGCCGTTCATCCGCCGGAGTTGCGATTTCGGCGGGGCACGTACGGTCGCGGGTGGAGCACTTGGTGCGGCGTACGCACCCGGGTTGCGGCTCCTGCGCTGGAGGGGGGTGCAGGTTTTGTGTGGGT
>NW_026062952.1:32500-40000 GCF_023897955.1 Schistocerca gregaria | reverse complement strand
GCTCTGAGGTCGTTGTACGAGGTGTCGCACGCCACACCGCCAGCCGGCTGTGCACGCTACCGAGAAAGTACCGGTATGCGAACCGCCAGGCGACGGGCGCGCATCGCACGTTTAAGGAGACGCGGCCGGCCACACAGGCGACCACGACACTCCCACGTCTCCGAAGCGGGACAAACGCCGCGCGCTTCAGTATACGTAGCCGACCCTCAGCCAGACGTGGCCCGGGAACGGAATCCATGGACCGCAATGTGCGTTCGAAACGTCGATGTTCATGTGTCCTGCAGTTCACATGTCGACGCGCAATTTGCTGCGTTCTTCATCGACCCACGAGCCGAGTGATCCACCGTCCTGGGTGATCTTTTCCTTTTCAGTCTCCCACTGTCTCTTTCAAGACAGTAGCATTTGCGGGACTGAGGCGTCTGACGGCCCCTGTTCCACTATTTTTTTTGTGTCCAACGGCCTCACAGCCGATGGGCGTCGTACGGCTCCACACCGGAGCGGACAGGCACTCGGGCGAACGTCATTCAAAACCGGCGCCAGGCGCCAGGTACCGCAGGCCAGCCGCTCCAGAGCTTCAGCGCTCGTACCACACAACAACAACAACAACAACACTTCCGCTAGTTTTGAGAGGCACGCGTGGTTCCGCACGCGGCGCACGGCCACTGCCGTACAGGTAGCGTGTTGCGCGACACGACACGCACATCGAAAGACATGCAGTCTAGTCGGTAATGATCCTTCCGCAGGTTCACCTACGGAAACCTTGTTACGACTTTTACTTCCTCTAAATGATCAAGTTTGGTCATCTTTCCGGTAGCATCGGCAACGACAGAGTCGATGCCGCGTACCAGTCCGAAGACCTCACTAAATCATTCAATCGGTAGTAGCGACGGGCGGTGTGTACAAAGGGCAGGGACGTAATCAACGCGAGCTTATGACTCGCGCTTACTGGGAATTCCTCGTTCATGGGGAACAATTGCAAGCCCCAATCCCTAGCACGAAGGAGGTTCAGCGGGTTACCCCGACCTTTCGGCCTAGGAAGACACGCTGATTCCTTCAGTGTAGCGCGCGTGCGGCCCAGAACATCTAAGGGCATCACAGACCTGTTATTGCTCAATCTCGTGCGGCTAGAAGCCGCCTGTCCCTCTAAGAAGAAAAGTAATCGCTGACAGCACGAAGGATGTCACGCGACTAGTTAGCAGGCTAGAGTCTCGTTCGTTATCGGAATTAACCAGACAAATCGCTCCACCAACTAAGAACGGCCATGCACCACCACCCACCGAATCAAGAAAGAGCTATCAATCTGTCAATCCTTCCGGTGTCCGGGCCTGGTGAGGTTTCCCGTGTTGAGTCAAATTAAGCCGCAGGCTCCACTCCTGGTGGTGCCCTTCCGTCAATTCCTTTAAGTTTCAGCTTTGCAACCATACTTCCCCCGGAACCCAAAAGCTTTGGTTTCCCGGAGGCTGCCCGCCGAGTCATCGGAGGAACTGCGGCGGATCGCTGGCTGGCATCGTTTATGGTTAGAACTAGGGCGGTATCTGATCGCCTTCGAACCTCTAACTTTCGTTCTTGATTAATGAAAACATACTTGGCAAATGCTTTCGCTTCTGTTCGTCTTGCGACGATCCAAGAATTTCACCTCTAACGTCGCAATACGAATGCCCCCGCCTGTCCCTATTAATCATTACCTCGGGTTCCGAAAACCAACAAAATAGAACCGAGGTCCTATTCCATTATTCCATGCACACAGTATTCAGGCGGGCTTGCCTGCTTTAAGCACTCTAATTTGTTCAAAGTAAACGTGCCGGCCCACCGAGACACTCAACAAAGAGCACCCTGGTAGGATTTAAACGGGGTCCGCCTCGGGACGCGAAAGCACCCCTTCGGCTCGCCCCACCGGCAGGACGTCCCACGATACATGCCAGTTAAACACCGACGGGCGGTGAACCAACAGCGTGGGACACAAATCCAACTACGAGCTTTTTAACCGCAACAACTTTAATATACGCTATTGGAGCTGGAATTACCGCGGCTGCTGGCACCAGACTTGCCCTCCAATAGATACTCGTTAAAGGATTTAAAGTGTACTCATTCCGATTACGGGGCCTCGGATGAGTCCCGTATCGTTATTTTTCGTCACTACCTCCCCGTGCCGGGAGTGGGTAATTTGCGCGCCTGCTGCCTTCCTTGGATGTGGTAGCCGTTTCTCAGGCTCCCTCTCCGGAATCGAACCCTGATTCCCCGTTACCCGTTACAACCATGGTAGGCGCAGAACCTACCATCGACAGTTGATAAGGCAGACATTTGAAAGATGCGTCGCCGGTACGAGGACCGTGCGATCAGCCCAAAGTTATTCAGAGTCACCAAGGCAAACGGACCAGACAAGCCAATCCGATTGGTTTTGATCTAATAAAAGCGTCCCTTCCATCTCTGGTCGGGACTCTGTTTGCATGTAGTAGCTCTAGAATTACCACAGTTATCCAAGTAACGTGGGTACGATCTAAGGAACCATAACTGATTTAATGAGCCATTCGCGGTTTCACCTTAATGCGGCTTGTACTGAGACATGCATGGCTTAATCTTTGAGACAAGCATATGACTACTGGCAGGATCAACCAGGGAGCTGCGTCAACTAGAGCTGAGCAGCCGGCCGCCCGGGAGTGTGTCCCGGGGGCCCGCGCGAACACGCAAGCGTCCGCTCAATTATTCTGCAAACAGGAGGAGGCCGAGCTCCCCTGCACGATACACCTCGAAACCCTCTCAGGTCCCGGCGGCGCGCAGCGCCGTCCTAGGTACTTGGTCGGTTTCGAGAGAGGCGCAATCGCCCGGAGTTAGGCGAGTAGACGGTTTTAGTGAGAACACCCTTGCTCCCAACTGAGCTTGCCGCTGCCGACAGAGGCCCGGGAGCGTGCTGTCGTGGCATTGCCGGCGGGAGACAACACGCGCCACCTATGGTGACCGGCAGCTCCAACGCCAGCGCCACACAAGGGCAAAGCCCCACTTGGGTGCAGAAGCGAACTCTCCCAGCACAGCGCACGCGCCAACACGTCCGCACAACTGCGATACAAACCACCTGCGAGAACCGCTGGGGCGACCGAGCAGCAGACGGCGTCGCGGCGCCGAGTGCCAGGCGGCGGCGCATCCTCAACGCACACAGTCCTCAATCAGACCAGCACACTGCAGATGTCCACCGCGCTTCGCACCGGGCTCGGCTGAACCAACTTTGGCCGCCAGGCGCCGCGTGCAGGGTGCGCCGCAGCGTAGCTGCGCCGCCTGCCGGGCCCGTCGGCTGGCGCTCCTGCCACTCGGCGCCCCCCACCAGCCGCCTGTTGCGCGTGCGCCCACGCAGCGCGCGGCCAACACGCCGGGCGGCCCCCCTTCACCGGCCGGGAACAGTCCCACCAAGCCACCGCCGCGTATCGCTTCATACCCACATGGGCCTAGTCACGTGTGTGGATGTGGCGGGTACCGCTGAAACAACCGGTTAATAGCTGTACCGATCGTCGCCATCACAGATTCACCTCCAGCGTGAACAACCGCTCAACAACGGATTTCCAGTTCATTTGCGTATCTTGGGCAGTAAACGTAGATGTCCACCTACATTTGCGAATTCAACAATTCTTGCATGCCAGGATGTCATGTGTCACGACACGCTACATCAGACCACATACACACTGCGACATGTGCAGAAGAGAACACGTGGAAGGTGGCCCGCGCACGTATGCGATGTCCCTTCCGCGATCCACTGTCAACCGGCATCTGCGGCATGTCCCAGATATGGAACGCGGTCCACCAGGGTAGCACTTTGTGTGAGGCAATACGACAAAGTCGGAATACACGCGTCACTACATCAGACGGCTCACGCTGACCTGACCTGACCTGACTCACCGCACCACCACCCCCAGCGACCCAGGGTGACATACAATGCGTTCGTACGTTCCTCCCACACGCCTCTACGGCGTACCACAGTGCAACCTAGCTGTTATTGGGAGACGAGACAAGTAGCATCGAGCACATCATATGGAAATTGAGATTCGACACCGTTGGGCACAGCCAGCGTACGGTCACACGTATCACACTACTTCACTCTGTACGTAACGACCGATGATCGGTACAGCGTGTGGGTTACGCGTACGACATCAGCGGACAATGGACACAGACCATACCACGACGTACACTGAGGGCGTCGACATCTGAATGCAACTGAACAGCTGCGAGGCTCATTTAACACTCAAACGCCAGACCGACCAGCTTGAGAGGACAGAGACACAAAGAGGGGGACAGAGGGAGGGGGGGGGGGGCGATATAGTCCTATTGCAGTACAATTGACAGTGGATAGCGGGAATATGTGGAAAGTAAGCAACACTCGCAAGACATCTACATGAGGATAACAACGACACCAGAGATTCCGAGCAGTGAACTATGTTAGGCAAAGGGACAACGTGGGTTAGGTTAAGGGACAACGTGGGTTAGGTTAAGGGACAACGTGGGTTAGGTTAAGGGACAACGTGGGTTAGGTTAAGGGACAACGTGGGTTAGGTTAAGGGACAACGTGGGTTAGGTTAAGGGACAACGTGGGTTAGGTTAAGGGACAACGTGGGTTAGGTTAAGGGACAACGTGGGTTAGGTTAAGGGACAACGTGGGTTAGGTTAAGGGACAACGTGGGTTAGGTTAAGGGACAACGTGGGTTAGGTTAAGGGACAACGTGGGTTAGGTTAAGGGACAACGTGGGTTAGGTTAAGGGACAACGTGGGTTAGGTTAAGGGACAACGTGGGTTAGGTTAAGGGACAACGTGGGTTAGGTTAAGGGACAACGTGGGTTAGGTTAAGGGACAACGTGGGTTAGGTTAAGGGACAACGTGGGTTAGGTTAAGGGACAACGTGGGTTAGGTTAAGGGACAACGTGGGTTAGGTTAAGGGACAACGTGGGTTAGGTTAAGGGACAACGTGGGTTAGGTTAAGGGACAACGTGGGTTAGGTTAAGGGACAACGTGGGTTAGGTTAAGGGACAACGTGGGTTAGGTTAAGGGACAACGTGGGTTAGGTTAAGGGACAACGTGGGTTAGGTTAAGGGACAACGTGGGTTAGGTTAAGGGACAACGTGGGTTAGGTTAAGGGACAACGTGGGTTAGGTTAAGGGACAACGTGGGTTAGGTTAAGGGACAACGTGGGTTAGGTTAAGGGACAACGTGGGTTAGGTTAAGGGACAACGTGGGTTAGGTTAAGGGACAACGTGGGTTAGGTTAAGGGACAACGTGGGTTAGGTTAAGGGACAACGTGGGTTAGGTTAAGGGACAACGTGGGTTAGGTTAAGGGACAACGTGGGTTAGGTTAAGGGACAACGTGGGTTAGGTTAAGGGACAACGTGGGTTAGGTTAAGGGACAACGTGGGTTAGGTTAAGGGACAACGTGGGTTAGGTTAAGGGACAACGTGGGTTAGGTTAAGGGACAACGTGGGTTAGGTTAAGGGACAACGTGGGTTAGGTTAAGGGACAACTTGAGTTAGGTTAAGGGACAACTTGAGTTAGGTTAAGGGACAACTTGAGTTAGGTTAAGGGACAACTTGAGTTAGGTTAAGGGACAACTTGAGTTAGGTTAAGGGACAACTTGAGTTAGGTTAAGGGACAACTTGAGTTAGGTTAAGGGACAACTTGAGTTAGGTTAAGGGACAACTTGAGTTAGGTTAAGGGACAACTTGAGTTAGGTTAAGGGACAACTTGAGTTAGGTTAAGGGACAACTTGAGTTAGGTTAAGGGACAACTTGAGTTAGGTTAAGGGACAACTTGAGTTAGGTTAAGGGACAACTTGAGTTAGGTTAAGGGACAACTTGAGTTAGGTTAAGGGACAACTTGAGTTAGGTTAAGGGACAACTTGAGTTAGGTTAAGGGACAACTTGAGTTAGGTTAAGGGACAACTTGAGTTAGGTTAAGGGACAACTTGAGTTAGGTTAAGGGACAACTTGAGTTAGGTTAAGGGACAACTTGAGTTAGGTTAAGGGACAACTTGAGTTAGGTTAAGGGATAATGTGGTACAACCACAGTTAGGTTAAGGGATAATGTGGTACAACCACAGTTAGGTTAAGGGATAATGTGGTACAACCACAGTTAGGTTAAGGGATAATGTGGTACAACCACAGTTAGGTTAAGGGATAATGTGGTACAACCACAGTTAGGTTAAGGGATAATGTGGTACAACCACAGTTAGGTTAAGGGATAATGTGGTACAACCACAGTTAGGTTAAGGGATAATGTGGTACAACCACAGTTAGGTTAAGGGATAATGTGGTACAACCACAGTTAGGTTAAGGGATAATGTGGTACAACCACAGTTAGGTTAAGGGATAATGTGGTACAACCACAGTTAGGTTAAGGGATAATGTGGTACAACCACAGTTAGGTTAAGGGATAATGTGGTACAACCACAGTTAGGTTAAGGGATAATGTGGTACAACCACAGTTAGGTTAAGGGATAATGTGGTACAACCACAGTTAGGTTAAGGGATAATGTGGTACAACCACAGTTAGGTTAAGGGATAATGTGGTACAACCACAGTTAGGTTAAGGGATAATGTGGTACAACCACAGTTAGGTTAAGCGATAATGTGGTACAACCACAGTTAGGTTAAGCGATAATGTGGTACAACCACAGTTAGGTTAAGCGATAATGTGGTACAACCACAGTTAGGTTAAGCGATAATGTGGTACAACCACAGTTAGGTTAAGCGATAATGTGGTACAACCACAGTTAGGTTAAGCGATAATGTGGTACAACCACAGTTAGGTTAAGCGATAATGTGGTACAACCACAGTTAGGTTAAGCGATAATGTGGTACAACCACAGTTAGGTTAAGCGATAATGTGGTACAGCCACAGTTAGGTTAAGCGATAATGTGGTACAGCCACAGTTAGGTTAAGCGATAATGTGGTACAGCCACAGTTAGGTTAAGCGATAAAGTTGGTTAAATTTGGTATTGTGTGGGAAGGGTGCAGAGAGAGAGGGGGGGGGGTGGATAGTGGTGGCAGTACGCGGATGCCTGAGTCACCGTCAGATACGTCACGTCGGTTCGATGCTTGTAGCAAGAGGCTGGCGGATGTGTGTCTCTCACTTCTGCAATTTTTCATGTGGTATAACACGAGGGCGGGGGATGATATTTGGTGCCCCTCTGTGTAGGATGTGTGTTGGTGGTGTTGATTTATTGAGCAATGGTAGTTGTCGGAGGAGTGGGGTATTGTGCTTTTATAGGTGGACCTACTGCTCTGGTTATCATAGTGTCGACGGTGCAATGTGGCAGAGAGGATGCACTCGACATTGTCGCATTCCAGATGTTTACGTATTGTGTGTCTCCGTTGCAGGCCGAGAGTGGTGCATGTTCGAGTGTCTGGCTGACGTGCGATTCACGTTGTGTGCCCAGTCTTACAGCACGTATAGGGACATTCGCATAAATCATCTATATGTGGCCTTGCATCATTTACTAAGCAGTGCCGTGAGACGACCGAACTATT
>NW_026062952.1:22500-27500 GCF_023897955.1 Schistocerca gregaria | reverse complement strand
TTCGACCTTTCGGACTTCTCACGTTTACCCCAGAACGGTTTCACGTACTTTTGAACTCTCTCTTCAAAGTTCTTTTCAACTTTCCCTCACTGGTACTTGTTCGCTAATCGGTCTCGTTGGTCATATTTAGTCTCAGATGGAGTTTACCACCCACTTGGAGCTGCACTCTCAAGCAACCCGACTCGAAGGAGAGGTCCCGCCGACGCTCGCACCGGCCGCTACGGGGCCTGGCACCCTCTACGGGCCGTGGCCTCATTCAAGTTGGACTTGGGCTCGGCGCCCGAGGCGTCGGGGTAGTGGACCCTCCCAAACACCACATGCCACGACAGGCGGCAGCCTGCGGGGGTTCGGTTGCTGGACTCTCCCTGTTCGCTCGCCGCTACTGGGGGAATCCTTGTTAGTTTCTTTTCCTCCGCTTAGTAATATGCTTAAATTCAGCGGGTAGTCTCGGCCTGCTCTGAGGTCGTTGTACGAGGTGTCGCAACGCCACACCGCCAGCCGGCTGTGCACGCTACCGAGAAAGTACCGGTATGCGAACCGCCAGGCGACGGGGCGCGCATCGCACGTTTAAGGAGACGCGGCCGGCCACACAGGCGACCACGACACTCCCACGTCTCCGAAGCGGGACAAACGCCGCGCGCTTCAGTATACGTAGCCGACCCTCAGCCAGACGTGGCCCCGGGAACGGAATCCATGGACCGCAATGTGCGTTCGAAACGTCGATGTTCATGTGTCCTGCAGTTCACATGTCGACGCGCAATTTGCTGCGTTCTTCATCGACCCACGAGCCGAGTGATCCACCGTCCTGGGTGATCTTTTCCTTTTCAGTCTCCCACTGTCTCTTTCAAGACAGTAGCATTTGCGGGACTGAGGCGTCTGACGGCCCCTGTTCCACTATTTTTTTTGTGTCCAACGGCCTCACAGCCGATGGGCGTCGTACGGCTCCACACCGGAGCGGACAGGCACTCGGGGCGAACGTCATTCAAAACCGGCGCCAGGCGCCAGGTACCGCAGGCCAGCCGCTCCAGAGCTTCAGCGCTCGTACCACACAACAACAACAACAACAACACTTCCGCTAGTTTTGAGAGGCACGCGTGGTTCCGCACGCGGCGCCACGGCCACTGCCGTACAGGTAGCGTGTTTGCGCGACACGACACGCACATCGAAAGACATGCAGTCTAGTCGGTAATGATCCTTCCGCAGGTTCACCTACGGAAACCTTGTTACGACTTTTACTTCCTCTAAATGATCAAGTTGGTCATCTTTCCGGTAGCATCGGCAACGACAGAGTCGATGCCGCGTACCAGTCCGAAGACCTCACTAAATCATTCAATCGGTAGTAGCGACGGGCGGTGTGTACAAAGGGGCAGGGACGTAATCAACGCGAGCTTATGACTCGCGCTTACTGGGAATTCCTCGGTTCATGGGGAACAATTGCAAGCCCCAATCCCTAGCACGAAGGAGGTTCAGCGGGTTACCCCGACCTTTCGGCCTAGGAAGACACGCTGATTCCTTTCAGTGTAGCGCGCGTGCGGCCCAGAACATCTAAGGGCATCACAGACCTGTTATTGCTCAATCTCGTGCGGCTAGAAGCCGCCTGTCCCTCTAAGAAGAAAAGTAATCGCTGACAGCACGAAGGATGTCACGCGACTAGTTAGCAGGCTAGAGTCCTCGTTCGTTATCGGAATTAACCAGACAAATCGCTCCACCAACTAAGAACGGCCATGCACCACCAACACGCGATCTAGTGTAGGGCCTGGTGAGGTTTCCCGTGTTGAGTCAAATTAAGCCGCAGGCTCCACTCCTGGTGGTGCCCTTCCGTCAATTCCTTTAAGTTTCAGCTTTGCAACCATACTTCCCCCGGAACCCAAAAGCTTTGGTTTCCCGGAGGCTGCCCGCCGAGTCATCGGAGGAACTGCGGCGGATCGCTGGCTGGCATCGTTTATGGTTAGAACTAGGGCGGTATCTGATCGCCTTCGAACCTCTAACTTTCGTTCTTGATTAATGAAAACATACTTGGCAAATGCTTTCGCTTCTGTTCGTCTTGCGACGATCCAAGAATTTCACCTCTAACGTCGCAATACGAATGCCCCCGCCTGTCCCTATTAATCATTACCTCGGGTTCCGAAAACCAACAAAATAGAACCGAGGTCCTATTCCATTATTCCATGCACACAGTATTCAGGCGGGCTTGCCTGCTTTAAGCACTCTAATTTGTTCAAAGTAAACGTGCCGGCCCACCGAGACACTCAACTAAGAGCACCCTGGTAGGATTTCAACGGGGTCCGCCTCGGGACGCGCAAGCACGCCTTCGGCTCGCCCCACCGGCAGGACGTCCCACGATACATGCCAGTTAAACACCGACGGGCGGTGAACCAACAGCGTGGGACACAAATCCAACTACGAGCTTTTTAACCGCAACAACTTTAATATACGCTATTGGAGCTGGAATTACCGCGGCTGCTGGCACCAGACTTGCCCTCCAATAGATACTCGTTAAAGGATTTAAAGTGTACTCATTCCGATTACGGGGCCTCGGATGAGTCCCGTATCGTTATTTTTCGTCACTACCTCCCCGTGCCGGGAGTGGGTAATTTGCGCGCCTGCTGCCTTCCTTGGATGTGGTAGCCGTTTCTCAGGCTCCCTCTCCGGAATCGAACCCTGATTCCCCGTTACCCGTTACAACCATGGTAGGCGCAGAACCTACCATCGACAGTTGATAAGGCAGACATTTGAAAGATGCGTCGCCGGTACGAGGACCGTGCGATCAGCCCAAAGTTATTCAGAGTCACCAAGGCAAACGGACCAGACGAGCCAATCCGATTGGTTTTGATCTAATAAAAGCGTCCCTTCCATCTCTGGTCGGGACTCTGTTTGCATGTATTAGCTCTAGAATTACCACAGTTATCCAAGTAACGTGGGTACGATCTAAGGAACCATAACTGATTTAATGAGCCATTCGCGGTTTCACCTTAATGCGGCTTGTACTGAGACATGCATGGCTTAATCTTTGAGACAAGCATATGACTACTGGCAGGATCAACCAGGGAGCTGCGTCAACGAGAGCTGAGCAGCCGGCCGCCCGGGAGTGTGTCCCGAGGGCCCGCGCGAACACGCAAGCGTCCGCTCAATTATTCTGCAAACAGGAGGAGGCTGAGCTCCCCTGCACGATACACCTCGAAACCCTCTCAGGTCCCGGCGGCGCGCAGCGCCGTCCTAAGTACTTGGTCGGGTTCGAGAGAGGCGCAATCGCCCGGAGATGGGCGAGTAGACGCTTTCAGTGCGAACACCCGTGCTCCCAACTGAGCTTGCCGCTGCCGACAGAGGCCCGGGAGCGTGCTGTCGTGGCATTGCCGGCGGGAAACAACACGCGCCACCTACGGTGACCGGCAGCTCCAACGCCAGCGCCACAGAAGGGCAAAGCCCCACTTGGGTGCAGAAGCGAACTCTCCCAGCACAGCGCACGCGCCAACACGTCCGCAGAGCTGCGATACAAACCACCTGCGAGAACCGCTGGGGGCGACCGAGCAGCAGACGGCGTCGCGACGCCGAGTGCCGGGCGGCGGCGCATCCTCAACGCACACAGTCCGCAATCGGACCAGCACACTGCAGATGTCCACCGCGCTTCGCACCGGGCTCGGCAGAACCCACTTTGGCCGCCTGGCGCCGCGCGCAGGGTGCGCCGGCGCATAGCTGGGACGCCAGCCGGGCCCGTCGGCCGGCGCTCCTGCCACTGGGCGCCCCCCACCAGCCGGCTGTAGTGCGTGCGCTCACGCAGCGCGCGGCCAGCACGCCGGGCGGCCCCCCCTCACCGGCCGGGGACTGTCCCGCCAAGCCACAGCCTCGTATCGCTTCATACCCACATGGCCAACTCAGGTTCGGGGGCATGGCGGGTACCGCCGAAACAACCGGTTCATAGATGTACCGATCGTCGCTATCACCGATGCACCTGCAGCGCGAACAACCGCTCAACAACTGATTTCCAGTTCATTTGCGGATCTTTGGCAGCAAACGTATACGTCAATCTACATTTGCGAAATCTACGATTCTGGCATGCCTGCATGTTATGTGTCACGACACGCTACATCAGCCCACATACACACTGCGGCATGTACACGAGAGAACACGTGGAAGATGGTCCGCGCACGTGTGCAATGTCCCTTGCGCGGTCGACTGTCAACCGGCCTCTGTAGCATGTCGCAGATGTGGAACGCGGTCCACCGTGCTATCATGTTGTGTGGGGCAATACGATTAAATAGGAAAACCCTCGTCGCTACATCAACAGACGGCTCACGCTGATTCCCGGCAGAGGGAGGAGGGGGGGGGGGGGGGGGCCAACATGCAATACTTTCGTCCGTACCTACCTACCACATGTCTGTACGGCGTACAACAGTGCAATCTCGCTGTAATGGGGAGACGAGACAAGTAGCATCGTGCACAACATATGGCCCTTATGATTCGCCATTGTAGGGCGCAGCCGGTGTACGGTCAAGCATGTGCCACATTATGTCACTCAGTACGTAACGACGGATGATCAGTGTGGGTTACGCGTACATCAGCGGACAGTCCACACAGGCCGTACCACAACGTACACTGACTGCATCGACAACCGAATGCAACTGAACAGCTGCAAGGCTCATTTCACAAACAAACGCCTGACCGACCAGCTTGGAAGGGCAGGAGGGGAGGGCGATATTCGTTCTGTAGCGGTACACCCTTCCAGTGGTTAGCGGGACTGTGTAGAAAGTACGCAACACTCGAAAGACCTTTATGTGAGGGTACGCACCATGGCATCAAGAAATACACATGACACCAGAGGATCCAAGCAGTGAACTATGTTCAGAGGGTTGCTGTTAGGCAAAGCTACATTCCTGTGACGTTACATGTGACAGTTAAGGTGCAGTGTAAGTTAGGTTAAGGTGCAGTGTAAGTTAGGTTAAGGTGCAGCGTAAGTTAGGTTAAGGTGCAGTGTAAGTTAGGTTAAGGTGCAGCGTAAGTTA
>NW_026062952.1:10000-12500 GCF_023897955.1 Schistocerca gregaria | reverse complement strand
CCGGCGGGAAACAACACGCGCCACCTACGGTGACCGGCAGCTCCAACGCCAGCGCCACAGAAGGGCAAAGCCCCACTTGGGTGCAGAAGCGAACTCTCCCAGCACAGCGCACGCGCCAACACGTCCGCAGAGCTGCGATACAAACCACCTGCGAGAACCGCTGGGGGCGACCGAGCAGCAGACGGCGTCGCGACGCCGAGTGCCGGGCGGCGGCGCATCCTCAACGCACACAGTCCGCAATCGGACCAGCACACTGCAGATGTCCACCGCGCTTCGCACCGGGCTCGGCAGAACCCACTTTGGCCGCCTGGCGCCGCGCGCAGGGTGCGCCGGCGCATAGCTGGGACGCCAGCCGGGCCCGTCGGCCGGCGCTCCTGCCACTGGGCGCCCCCCACCAGCCGGCTGTAGTGCGTGCGCTCACGCAGCGCGCGGCCAGCACGCCGGGCGGCCCCCCCTCACCGGCCGGGGACTGTCCCGCCAAGCCACAGCCTCGTATCGCTTCATACCCACATGGCCAACTCAGGTTCGGGGGCATGGCGGGTACCGCCGAAACAACCGGTTCATAGATGTACCGATCGTCGCTATCACCGATGCACCTGCAGCGCGAACAACCGCTCAACAACTGATTTCCAGTTCATTTGCGGATCTTTGGCAGCAAACGTATACGTCAATCTACATTTGCGAAATCTACGATTCTGGCATGCCTGCATGTTATGTGTCACGACACGCTACATCAGCCCACATACACACTGCGGCATGTACACGAGAGAACACGTGGAAGATGGTCCGCGCACGTGTGCAATGTCCCTTGCGCGGTCGACTGTCAACCGGCCTCTGTAGCATGTCGCAGATGTGGAACGCGGTCCACCGTGCTATCATGTTGTGTGGGGCAATACGATTAAATAGGAAAACCCTCGTCGCTACATCAACAGACGGCTCACGCTGATTCCCGGCAGAGGGAGGAGGGGGGGGGGGGGGGGGGGCCAACATGCAATACTTTCGTCCGTACCTACCTACCACATGTCTGTACGGCGTACAACAGTGCAATCTCGCTGTAATGGGGAGACGAGACAAGTAGCATCGTGCACAACATATGGCCCTTATGATTCGCCATTGTAGGGCGCAGCCGGTGTACGGTCAAGCATGTGCCACATTATGTCACTCAGTACGTAACGACGGATGATCAGTGTGGGTTACGCGTACATCAGCGGACAGTCCACACAGGCCGTACCACAACGTACACTGACTGCATCGACAACCGAATGCAACTGAACAGCTGCAAGGCTCATTTCACAAACAAACGCCTGACCGACCAGCTTGGAAGGGCAGGAGGGGAGGGCGATATTCGTTCTGTAGCGGTACACCCTTCCAGTGGTTAGCGGGACTGTGTAGAAAGTACGCAACACTCGAAAGACCTTTATGTGAGGGTACGCACCATGGCATCAAGAAATACACATGACACCAGAGGATCCAAGCAGTGAACTATGTTCAGAGGGTTGCTGTTAGGCAAAGCTACATTCCTGTGACGTTACATGTGACAGTTAAGGTGCAGTGTAAGTTAGGTTAAGGTGCAGTGTAAGTTAGGTTAAGGTGCAGCGTAAGTTAGGTTAAGGTGCAGTGTAAGTTAGGTTAAGGTGCAGCGTAAGTTAGGTTAAGGTGCAGCGTAAGTTAGGTTAAGGTGCAGCGTAACTTGGGTTAAGGTGCAGCGTAACTTGGGTTAAGGTGCAGCGTAACTTGGGTTAAGGTGCAGCGTAACTTGGGTTAAGGTGCAGCGTAACTTGGGTTAAGGTGCAGCGTAACTTGGGTTAAGGTGCAGCGTAACTTGGGTTAAGGTGCAGCGTAACTTGGGTTAAGGTGCAGCGTAACTTGGGTTAAGGTGCAGCGTAACTTGGGTTAAGGTGCAGCGTAACTTGGGTTAAGGTGCAGCGTAACTTGGGTTAAGGTGCAGCGTAACTTGGGTTAAGGTGCAGCGTAACTTGGGTTAAGGTGCAGCGTAACTTGGGTTAAGGTGCAGCGTAACTTGGGTTAAGGTGCAGCGTAACTTGGGTTAAGGTGCAGCGTAACTTGGGTTAAGGTGCAGCGTAACTTGGGTTAAGGTGCAGCGTAACTTGGGTTAAGGTGCAGCGTAACTTGGGTTAAGGTGCAGCGTAACTTGGGTTAAGGTGCAGCGTAACTTGGGTTAAGGTGCAGCGTAACTTGGGTTAAGGTGCAGCGTAACTTGGGTTAAGGTGCAGCGTAACTTGGGTTAAGGTGCAGCGTAACTTGGGTTAAGGTGCAGCGTAACTTGGGTTAAGGTGCAGCGTAACTTGGGTTAAGGTGCAGCGTAACTTGGGTTAAGGTGCAGCGTAACTTGGGTTAAGGTGCAGCGTAACTTGGGTTAAGGTGCAGCGTAACTTGGGTTAAGGTGCAGCGTAACTTGGGTTAAGGTGCAGCGTAACTTGGGTTAAGGTGCAGCGTAACTTGGGTTAAGGTGCAGCGTAACTTAGGTTAAGGTGCCAAC
>NW_026062952.1:2500-5000 GCF_023897955.1 Schistocerca gregaria | reverse complement strand
CGAGCTTGTTCTGTCTCGTCCACCTGCTGACTTCGCCTAAGGCTGTTTTTGCTCTTTCTTCTATTTGTTTCCTACTTCGTCCCTTTATTATGACTGCCAGGTCGTCTGCGTAGGCCACCTTTGCCCACTGCTCACCCTCCCTCTCGACAACCATCTCATCAAAGACGAGGTTCCAGAGGAATGGACCACAAATGGAGCCTTGTGGACAACCCTTAGTGACCCATTTCTCCACGACACCAGCCTTGCTGCTCACCATCACCTTTCGGTTCCGGAAATAATCTCCCATCAGGTCGTACAAGTTTTGTGGGCATTGCATTTGTCTTAGGCGCCTCATAACGCTGGGCCACCATAGGTTATCAAAGGCGCCTGCTATATCTACAAACACTACAACAACGTACCTCTCCTCACATTGTACGTGGCTTAGTACTTGCCTAATGGCCATCTCTGTTGATGCGCCTTTCCTGAAGCCAAACTGATTTGGGGCCTTCAGGTCCGATTCCTCATATCGTTTCTCGAGACGATTTACAATTAGCCGTTCTAGGACTTTCCCTAGGATGGGGAGAAGGCATATTGGGCGGTAGGATTTTGGTTCATCCCTTGGTTTGTCCTCCGATTTCAGAAGTATGCACAATCTTCCTTTTTTCCATGTTTCTGGGACTCTCGTTTCCTGCAGACAGGTGTTATATATCTCTGAGAGGAGGTGAGGGCTGGTATGCCATACCCTTTTGATTACTGCATCATCGATGCCATCAGGACCTGTTGCTCTTCCTGCTTTGCAGGCCTTAATAGCAGCGCCTATTTCCTCAGTTGTGAAGTCTGGATCTAGCTCCACATTGTTGTAACTCTCGTTAGGGACAGCGGGAATCTCGTTAATCCATTCATGCGCGTCACTAATTAGATGACGAGGCATTTGGCTACCTTAAGAGAGTCATAGTTACTCCCGCCGTTTACCCGCGCTTGCTTGAATTTCTTCACGTTGACATTCAGAGCACTGGGCAGAAATCACATTGCGTCAACACCCGCTAGGGCCATCGCAATGCTTTGTTTTAATTAGACAGTCGGATTCCCCCAGTCCGTGCCAGTTCTGAGTTGATCGTTGAATGGCGGCCGAAGAGAATCCGCGCACCCGCGCGCCCCCGGAGGAGCACGCTAAGGCGGACGCGGCCTCGCAGCAAGGAAGATCCGTGGGAGGCCAAGGCACGGGACCGAGCTCGGATCCTGCACGCAGGTTGAAGCACCGGGGCGCGAACGCCGCGCAGGCGCGCGCATCCTGCACCGCCGGCCAGCACGAGGCCAACCAACGGCGAGAGCAGACCACGCCCGCGCTAAACGCCCGCACTTACCGGCACCCCTACGGCACTCACCTCGCCCAGGCCCGGCACGTTAGCGCTGACCCACTTCCCGACCAAGCCCGACACGCCCCGATCCTCAGAGCCAATCCTTATCCCGAAGTTACGGATCCAATTTGCCGACTTCCCTTACCTACATTATTCTATCGACTAGAGGCTCTTCACCTTGGAGACCTGCTGCGGATATGGGTACGAACCGGCGCGACACCTCCACGTGGCCCTCTCCCGGATTTTCAAGGTCCGAGGGGAAGATCGGGACACCGCCGCAACTGCGGTGCTCTTCGCGTTCCAAACCCTATCTCCCTGCTAGAGGATTCCAGGGAACTCGAACGCTCATGCAGAAAAGAAAACTCTTCCCCGATCTCCCGACGGCGTCTCCGGGTCCTTTTGGGTTACCCCGACGAGCATCTCTAAAAGAGGGGCCCGACTTGTATCGGTTCCGCTGCCGGGTTCCGGAATAGGAACCGGATTCCCTTTCGCCCAACGGGGGCCAGCACAAAGTGCATCATGCTATGACGGCCCCCATCAACATCGGATTTCTCCTAGGGCTTAGGATCGACTGACTCGTGTGCAACGGCTGTTCACACGAAACCCTTCTCCGCGTCAGCCCTCCAGGGCCTCGCTGGAGTATTTGCTACTACCACCAAGATCTGCACCGACGGCGGCTCCAGGCAGGCTCACGCCCAGACCCTTCTGCGCCCACCGCCGCGACCCTCCTACTCGTCAGGGCTTCGCGGCCGGCCGCGAGGACCGGCCATGACTGCCAGACTGACGGCCGAGTATAGGCACGACGCTTCAGCGCCATCCATTTTCAGGGCTAGTTGCTTCGGCAGGTGAGTTGTTACACACTCCTTAGCGGATTCCGACTTCCATGGCCACCGTCCTGCTGTCTTAAGCAACCAACGCCTTTCATGGTTTCCCATGAGCGTCGATTCGGGCGCCTTAACTCGGCGTTTGGTTCATCCCACAGCGCCAGTTCTGCTTACCAAAAGTGGCCCACTTGGCACTCCGATCCGAGTCGTTTGCTCGCGGCTTCAGCATATCAAGCAAGCCGGAGATCTCACCCATTTAAAGTTTGAGAATAGGTTGAGGTCGTTTCGGCCCCAAGGCCTCTAATCATTCGCTTTACCGGATGAGACTCGTACGAGCAC
>NW_026062951.1:12500-20000 GCF_023897955.1 Schistocerca gregaria | reverse complement strand
CGTGGTCATATTTAGTCTCAGATGGAGTTTACCACCCACTTGGAGCTGCACTCTCAAGCAACCCGACTCGAAGGAGAGGTCCCGCCGACGCTCGCACCGGCCGCTACGGGCCTGGCACCCTCTACGGGCCGTGGCCTCATTCAAGTTGGACTTGGGCTCGGCGCGAGGCGTCGGGGTAGTGGACCCTCCCAAACACCACATGCCACGACAGGCGGCAGCCTGCGGGGTTCGGTGCTGGACTCTTCCCTGTTCGCTCGCCGCTACTGGGGGAATCCTTGTTAGTTTCTTTTCCTCCGCTTAGTAATATGCTTAAATTCAGCGGGTAGTCTCGCCTGCTCTGAGGTCGTTGTACGAGGTGTCGCACGCCACACCGCCAGCCGGCTGTGCACGCTACCGAGAAAGTACCGGTATGCGAACCGCCAGGCGACGGGCGCGCATCGCACGTTTAAGGAGACGCGGCCGGCCACACAGGCGACCACGACACTCCCACGTCTCCGAAGCGGGACAAACGCCGCGCGCTTCAGTATACGTAGCCGACCCTCAGCCAGACGTGGCCCGGGAACGGAATCCATGGACCGCAATGTGCGTTCGAAACGTCGATGTTCATGTGTCCTGCAGTTCACATGTCGACGCGCAATTTGCTGCGTTCTTCATCGACCCACGAGCCGAGTGATCCACCGTCCTGGGTGATCTTTTCCTTTTCAGTCTCCCACTGTCTCTTTCAAGACAGTAGCATTTGCGGGACTGAGGCGTCTGACGGCCCCTGTTCCACTATTTTTTTTGTGTCCAACGGCCTCACAGCCGATGGGCGTCGTACGGCTCCACACCGGAGCGGACAGGCACTCGGGCGAACGTCATTCAAAACCGGCGCCAGGCGCCAGGTACCGCAGGCCAGCCGCTCCAGAGCTTCAGCGCTCGTACCACACAACAACAACACTTCCGCTAGTTTTGAGAGGCACGCGTGGTTCCGCACGCGGCGCACGGCCACTGCCGTACAGGTAGCGTGTTGCGCGACACGACACGCACATCGAAAGACATGCAGTCTAGTCGGTAATGATCCTTCCGCAGGTTCACCTACGGAAACCTTGTTACGACTTTTACTTCCTCTAAATGATCAAGTTTGGTCATCTTTCCGGTAGCATCGGCAACGACAGAGTCGATGCCGCGTACCAGTCCGAAGACCTCACTAAATCATTCAATCGGTAGTAGCGACGGGCGGTGTGTACAAAGGGCAGGGACGTAATCAACGCGAGCTTATGACTCGCGCTTACTGGGAATTCCTCGTTCATGGGGAACAATTGCAAGCCCCAATCCCTAGCACGAAGGAGGTTCAGCGGGTTACCCCGACCTTTCGGCCTAGGAAGACACGCTGATTCCTTCAGTGTAGCGCGCGTGCGGCCCAGAACATCTAAGGGCATCACAGACCTGTTATTGCTCAATCTCGTGCGGCTAGAAGCCGCCTGTCCCTCTAAGAAGAAAAGTAATCGCTGACAGCACGAAGGATGTCACGCGACTAGTTAGCAGGCTAGAGTCTCGTTCGTTATCGGAATTAACCAGACAAATCGCTCCACCAACTAAGAACGGCCATGCACCACCACCCACCGAATCAAGAAAGAGCTATCAATCTGTCAATCCTTCCGGTGTCCGGGCCTGGTGAGGTTTCCCGTGTTGAGTCAAATTAAGCCGCAGGCTCCACTCCTGGTGGTGCCCTTCCGTCAATTCCTTTAAGTTTCAGCTTTGCAACCATACTTCCCCCGGAACCCAAAAGCTTTGGTTTCCCGGAGGCTGCCCGCCGAGTCATCGGAGGAACTGCGGCGGATCGCTGGCTGGCATCGTTTATGGTTAGAACTAGGGCGGTATCTGATCGCCTTCGAACCTCTAACTTTCGTTCTTGATTAATGAAAACATACTTGGCAAATGCTTTCGCTTCTGTTCGTCTTGCGACGATCCAAGAATTTCACCTCTAACGTCGCAATACGAATGCCCCCGCCTGTCCCTATTAATCATTACCTCGGGTTCCGAAAACCAACAAAATAGAACCGAGGTCCTATTCCATTATTCCATGCACACAGTATTCAGGCGGGCTTGCCTGCTTTAAGCACTCTAATTTGTTCAAAGTAAACGTGCCGGCCCACCGAGACACTCAACAAAGAGCACCCTGGTAGGATTTAAACGGGGTCCGCCTCGGGACGCGAAAGCACCCCTTCGGCTCGCCCCACCGGCAGGACGTCCCACGATACATGCCAGTTAAACACCGACGGGCGGTGAACCAACAGCGTGGGACACAAATCCAACTACGAGCTTTTTAACCGCAACAACTTTAATATACGCTATTGGAGCTGGAATTACCGCGGCTGCTGGCACCAGACTTGCCCTCCAATAGATACTCGTTAAAGGATTTAAAGTGTACTCATTCCGATTACGGGGCCTCGGATGAGTCCCGTATCGTTATTTTTCGTCACTACCTCCCCGTGCCGGGAGTGGGTAATTTGCGCGCCTGCTGCCTTCCTTGGATGTGGTAGCCGTTTCTCAGGCTCCCTCTCCGGAATCGAACCCTGATTCCCCGTTACCCGTTACAACCATGGTAGGCGCAGAACCTACCATCGACAGTTGATAAGGCAGACATTTGAAAGATGCGTCGCCGGTACGAGGACCGTGCGATCAGCCCAAAGTTATTCAGAGTCACCAAGGCAAACGGACCAGACAAGCCAATCCGATTGGTTTTGATCTAATAAAAGCGTCCCTTCCATCTCTGGTCGGGACTCTGTTTGCATGTATTAGCTCTAGAATTACCACAGTTATCCAAGTAACGTGGGTACGATCTAAGGAACCATAACTGATTTAATGAGCCATTCGCGGTTTCACCTTAATGCGGCTTGTACTGAGACATGCATGGCTTAATCTTTGAGACAAGCATATGACTACTGGCAGGATCAACCAGGGAGCTGCGTCAACTAGAGCTGAGCAGCCGGCCGCCCGGGAGTGTGTCCCGGGGGCCCGCGCGAACACGCAAGCGTCCGCTCAATTATTCTGCAAACAGGAGGAGGCCGAGCTCCCCTGCACGATACACCTCGAAACCCTCTCAGGTCCCGGCGGCGCGCAGCGCCGTCCTAGGTACTTGGTCGGTTTCGAGAGAGGCGCAATCGCCCGGAGTTAGGCGAGTAGACGGTTTTAGTGCGAACACCCTTGCTCCCAACTGAGCTTGCCGCTGCCGACAGAGGCCCGGGAGCGTGCTGTCGTGGCATTGCCGGCGGGAGACAACACGCGCCACCTATGGTGACCGGCAGCTCCAACGCCAGCGCCACACAAGGGCAAAGCCCCACTTGGGTGCAGAAGCGAACTCTCCCAGCACAGCGCACGCGCCAACACGTCCGCACAACTGCGATACAAACCACCTGCGAGAACCGCTGGGGCGACCGAGCAGCAGACGGCGTCGCGGCGCCGAGTGCCAGGCGGCGGCGCATCCTCAACGCACACAGTCCTCAATCAGACCAGCACACTGCAGATGTCCACCGCGCTTCGCACCGGGCTCGGCTGAACCAACTTTGGCCGCCAGGCGCCGCGTGCAGGGTGCGCCGCAGCGTAGCTGCGCCGCCTGCCGGGCCCGTCGGCTGGCGCTCCTGCCACTCGGCGCCCCCCACCAGCCGCCTGTTGCGCGTGCGCCCACGCAGCGCGCGGCCAACACGCCGGGCGGCCCCCCTTCACCGGCCGGGAACAGTCCCACCAAGCCACCGCCGCGTATCGCTTCATACCCACATGGGCCTAGTCACGCGTGTGGATGTGGCGGGTACCGCTGAAACAACCGGTTAATAGCTGTACCGATCGTCGCCATCACAGATTCACCTCCAGCGTGAACAACCGCTCAACAACGGATTTCCAGTTCATTTGCGTATCTTGGGCAGTAAACGTAGATGTCCACCTACATTTGCGAATTCAACAATTCTTGCATGCCAGGATGTCATGTGTCACGACACGCTACATCAGACCACATACACACTGCGACATGTGCAGAAGAGAACACGTGGAAGGTGGCCCGCGCACGTATGCGATGTACCTTCCGCGATCCACTGTCAACCGGCATCTGCGGCATGTCCCAGATATGGAACGCGGTCCACCAGGGTAGCACTTTGTGTGAGGCAATACGACAAAGTCGGAATACACGCGTCACTACATCAGACGGCTCACGCTGACCTGACCTGACCTGACTCACCGCACCACCACCCCCAGCGACCCAGGGTGACATACAATGCGTTCGTACGTTCCTCCCACACGCCTCTACGGCGTACCACAGTGCAACCTAGCTGTTATTGGGAGACGAGACAAGTAGCATCAAGCACAACATATGGAAATTGAGATTCGACACCGTTGGGCACAGCCAGCGTACGGTCACACGTATCACACTACTTCACTCTGTACGTAACGACCGATGATCGGTACAGCGTGTGGGTTACGCGTACGACATCAGCGGACAATGGACACAGACCATACCACGACGTACACTGAGGGCGTCGACATCTGAATGCAACTGAACAGCTGCGAGGCTCATTTAACACTCAAACGCCAGACCGACCAGCTTGAGAGGACAGAGACACAAAGAGGGGGACAGAGGGGGACAGAGGGGGGGGAGGGGGGGGGGTCGGCGATATAGTCCTATTGCAGTACAATTGACAGTGGATAGCAGGAATATGTGGAAAGTAAGCAACACTCGCAAGACATCTACATGAGGATAACAACGACACCAGAGATTCCGAGCAGTGAACTATGTTAGGCAAAGGGACAACGTGGGTTAGGTTAAGGGACAACGTGGGTTAGGTTAAGGGACAACGTGGGTTAGGTTAAGGGACAACGTGGGTTAGGTTAAGGGACAACGTGGGTTAGGTTAAGGGACAACGTGGGTTAGGTTAAGGGACAACGTGGGTTAGGTTAAGGGACAACGTGGGTTAGGTTAAGGGACAACGTGGGTTAGGTTAAGGGACAACGTGGGTTAGGTTAAGGGACAACGTGGGTTAGGTTAAGGGACAACGTGGGTTAGGTTAAGGGACAACGTGGGTTAGGTTAAGGGACAACGTGGGTTAGGTTAAGGGACAACGTGGGTTAGGTTAAGGGACAACGTGGGTTAGGTTAAGGGACAACGTGGGTTAGGTTAAGGGACAACGTGGGTTAGGTTAAGGGACAACGTGGGTTAGGTTAAGGGACAACGTGGGTTAGGTTAAGGGACAACGTGGGTTAGGTTAAGGGACAACGTGGGTTAGGTTAAGGGACAACGTCGGTTAGGTTAAGGGACAACGTCGGTTAGGTTAAGGGACAACGTCGGTTAGGTTAAGGGACAACGTCGGTTAGGTTAAGGGACAACGTCGGTTAGGTTAAGGGACAACGTCGGTTAGGTTAAGGGACAACGTCGGTTAGGTTAAGGGACAACGTGGGTTAGGTTAAGGGACAACGTGGGTTAGGTTAAGGGACAACTTGAGTTAGGTTAAGGGACAACTTGAGTTAGGTTAAGGGACAAATTGAGTTAGGTTAAGGGACAAATTGAGTTAGGTTAAGGGACAAATTGAGTTAGGTTAAGGGACAAATTGAGTTAGGTTAAGGGACAAATTGAGTTAGGTTAAGGGACAACTTGAGTTAGGTTAAGGGACAAATTGAGTTAGGTTAAGGGACAAATTGAGTTAGGTTAAGGGACAAATTGAGTTAGGTTAAGGGACAACTTGAGTTAGGTTAAGGGACAACTTGAGTTAGGTTAAGGGACAACTTGAGTTAGGTTAAGGGACAACTTGAGTTAGGTTAAGGGACAACTTGAGTTAGGTTAAGGGACAACTTGAGTTAGGTTAAGGGACAACTTGAGTTAGGTTAAGGGACAACTTGAGTTAGGTTAAGGGACAACTTGAGTTAGGTTAAGGGACAACTTGAGTTAGGTTAAGGGACAACTTGAGTTAGGTTAAGGGACAACTTGAGTTAGGTTAAGGGACAACTTGAGTTAGGTTAAGGGACAACTTGAGTTAGGTTAAGGGACAACTTGAGTTAGGTTAAGGGACAACTTGAGTTAGGTTAAGGGACAACTTGAGTTAGGTTAAGGGACAACTTGAGTTAGGTTAAGGGACAACTTGAGTTAGGTTAAGGGACAACTTGAGTTAGGTTAAGGGACAACTTGAGTTAGGTTAAGGGACAACTTGAGTTAGGTTAAGGGACAACTTGAGTTAGGTTAAGGGACAACGTGGGTTAGGTTAAGGGACAAATTGAGTTAGGTTAAGGGACAACTTGAGTTAGGTTAAGGGACAACTTGAGTTAGGTTAAGGGACAACTTGAGTTAGGTTAAGGGACAACTTGAGTTAGGTTAAGGGACAACTTGAGTTAGGTTAAGGGACAACTTGAGTTAGGTTAAGGGACAACTTGAGTTAGGTTAAGGGACAACTTGAGTTAGGTTAAGGGACAACTTGAGTTAGGTTAAGGGACAACTTGAGTTAGGTTAAGGGACAACTTGAGTTAGGTTAAGGGACAACTTGAGTTAGGTTAAGGGACAACTTGAGTTAGGTTAAGGGACAACTTGAGTTAGGTTAAGGGACAACTTGAGTTAGGTTAAGGGACAACTTGAGTTAGGTTAAGGGACAACTTGAGTTAGGTTAAGGGACAACTTGAGTTAGGTTAAGGGACAACTTGAGTTAGGTTAAGGGACAACTTGAGTTAGGTTAAGGGACAACTTGAGTTAGGTTAAGGGACAAATTGAGTTAGGTTAAGGGACAAATTGAGTTAGGTTAAGGGACAAATTGAGTTAGGTTAAGGGACAAATTGAGTTAGGTTAAGGGACAAATTGAGTTAGGTTAAGGGACAAATTGAGTTAGGTTAAGGGACAAATTGAGTTAGGTTAAGGGACAAATTGAGTTAGGTTAAGGGACAAATTGAGTTAGGTTAAGGGACAAATTGAGTTAGGTTAAGGGACAAATTGAGTTAGGTTAAGGGACAAATTGAGTTAGGTTAAGGGACAAATTGAGTTAGGTTAAGGGACAAATTGAGTTAGGTTAAGCGATAATCTGGTACAGCCACAGTTAGGTTAAGCGATAAACTGGTACAGCCACAGTTAGGTTAAGCGATAAACTGGTACAGCCACAGTTAGGTTAAGCGATAAACTGGTACAGCCACAGTTAGGTTAAGCGATAAACTGGTACAGCCACAGTTAGGTTAAGCGATAAACTGGTACAGCCACAGTTAGGTTAAGCGATAAACTGGTACAGCCACAGTTAGGTTAAGCGATAAACTGGTACAGCCACAGTTAGGTTAAGCGATAATCTGGTACAGCCACAGTTAGGTTAAGCGATAATCTGGTACAGCCACAGTTAGGTTAAGCGATAAACTGGTACAGCCACAGTTAGGTTAAGCGATAAACTGGTACAGCCACAGTTAGGTTAAGCGATAATCTGGTACAGCCACAGTTAGGTTAAGCGATAATCTGGTACAGCCACAGTTAGGTTAAGCGATAAACTGGTACAGCCACAGTTAGGTTAAGCG
>NW_026062951.1:0-2500 GCF_023897955.1 Schistocerca gregaria | reverse complement strand
GTGGCATTGCCGGCGGGAGACAACACGCGCCACCTATGGTGACCGGCAGCTCCAACGCCAGCGCCACACAAGGGCAAAGCCCCACTTGGGTGCAGAAGCGAACTCTCCCAGCACAGCGCACGCGCCAACACGTCCGCACAACTGCGATACAAACCACCTGCGAGAACCGCTGGGGCGACCGAGCAGCAGACGGCGTCGCGGCGCCGAGTGCCAGGCGGCGGCGCATCCTCAACGCACACAGTCCTCAATCAGACCAGCACACTGCAGATGTCCACCGCGCTTCGCACCGGGCTCGGCTGAACCAACTTTGGCCGCCAGGCGCCGCGTGCAGGGTGCGCCGCAGCGTAGCTGCGCCGCCTGCCGGGCCCGTCGGCTGGCGCTCCTGCCACTCGGCGCCCCCCACCAGCCGCCTGTTGCGCGTGCGCCCACGCAGCGCGCGGCCAACACGCCGGGCGGCCCCCCTTCACCGGCCGGGAACAGTCCCACCAAGCCACCGCCGCGTATCGCTTCATACCCACATGGGCCTAGTCACGCGTGTGGATGTGGCGGGTACCGCTGAAACAACCGGTTAATAGCTGTACCGATCGTCGCCATCACAGATTCACCTCCAGCGTGAACAACCGCTCAACAACGGATTTCCAGTTCATTTGCGTATCTTGGGCAGTAAACGTAGATGTCCACCTACATTTGCGAATTCAACAATTCTTGCATGCCAGGATGTCATGTGTCACGACACGCTACATCAGACCACATACACACTGCGACATGTGCAGAAGAGAACACGTGGAAGGTGGCCCGCGCACGTATGCGATGTACCTTCCGCGATCCACTGTCAACCGGCATCTGCGGCATGTCCCAGATATGGAACGCGGTCCACCAGGGTAGCACTTTGTGTGAGGCAATACGACAAAGTCGGAATACACGCGTCACTACATCAGACGGCTCACGCTGACCTGACCTGACCTGACTCACCGCACCACCACCCCCAGCGACCCAGGGTGACATACAATGCGTTCGTACGTTCCTCCCACACGCCTCTACGGCGTACCACAGTGCAACCTAGCTGTTATTGGGAGACGAGACAAGTAGCATCAAGCACAACATATGGAAATTGAGATTCGACACCGTTGGGCACAGCCAGCGTACGGTCACACGTATCACACTACTTCACTCTGTACGTAACGACCGATGATCGGTACAGCGTGTGGGTTACGCGTACGACATCAGCGGACAATGGACACAGACCATACCACGACGTACACTGAGGGCGTCGACATCTGAATGCAACTGAACAGCTGCGAGGCTCATTTAACACTCAAACGCCAGACCGACCAGCTTGAGAGGACAGAGACACAAAGAGGGGGACAGAGGGGGACAGAGGGGGGGGAGGGGGGGGGTCGGCGATATAGTCCTATTGCAGTACAATTGACAGTGGATAGCAGGAATATGTGGAAAGTAAGCAACACTCGCAAGACATCTACATGAGGATAACAACGACACCAGAGATTCCGAGCAGTGAACTATGTTAGGCAAAGGGACAACGTGGGTTAGGTTAAGGGACAACGTGGGTTAGGTTAAGGGACAACGTGGGTTAGGTTAAGGGACAACGTGGGTTAGGTTAAGGGACAACGTGGGTTAGGTTAAGGGACAACGTGGGTTAGGTTAAGGGACAACGTGGGTTAGGTTAAGGGACAACGTGGGTTAGGTTAAGGGACAACGTGGGTTAGGTTAAGGGACAACGTGGGTTAGGTTAAGGGACAACGTGGGTTAGGTTAAGGGACAACGTGGGTTAGGTTAAGGGACAACGTGGGTTAGGTTAAGGGACAACGTGGGTTAGGTTAAGGGACAACGTGGGTTAGGTTAAGGGACAACGTGGGTTAGGTTAAGGGACAACGTGGGTTAGGTTAAGGGACAACGTGGGTTAGGTTAAGGGACAACGTGGGTTAGGTTAAGGGACAACGTGGGTTAGGTTAAGGGACAACGTGGGTTAGGTTAAGGGACAACGTGGGTTAGGTTAAGGGACAACGTGGGTTAGGTTAAGGGACAACGTGCGGTTAGGTTAAGGGACAACGTCGGTTAGGTTAAGGGACAACGTCGGTTAGGTTAAGGGACAACGTCGGTTAGGTTAAGGGACAACGTCGGTTAGGTTAAGGGACAACGTCGGTTAGGTTAAGGGACAACGTCGGTTAGGTTAAGGGACAACGTGGGTTAGGTTAAGGGACAACGTGGGTTAGGTTAAGGGACAACTTGAGTTAGGTTAAGGGACAACTTGAGTTAGGTTAAGGGACAAATTGAGTTAGGTTAAGGGACAAATTGAGTTAGGTTAAGGGACAAATTGAGTTAGGTTAAGGGACAAATTGAGTTAGGTTAAGGGACAAATTGAGTTAGGTTAAGGGACAACTTGAGTTAGGTTAAGGGACAAATTGAGTTAGGTTAAGGGACAAATTGAGTTAGGTTAAGGGACAAATTGAGTTAGGTTAAGGGACAACTTGAGTTAGGT
>NW_026062950.1:0-25390 GCF_023897955.1 Schistocerca gregaria | reverse complement strand
ATTTCAATTGAGCGATAAAAAAAGGAAAAAGAGAAGAACAAGAACACTATCGAAATGGTCTATGGTGTGTGACCCACAATTGTTGTCTTTAAATCACTTACCCAACCATGTCGTAAAAATATTTTTTTTTTTTTTTTTTTTTTTTTTTTTTTTTTTTTTTTTTTTACAGTGGCTGCCGAATGACCTAGATGTAACAGAGAGAGAGAGAAACACATGGCGTGTCAGATGTTTGTTTTCTTTTCCCCCCCCCCCCCCCCCCCTCTCGTCAAGTGGCAAATGCGAACACCGTCAGCTGTAATTGACGATCGACACTAGTATGGCGCGAAAAGGGGGTGCGACCTGTGCAGTTGTGGGTGAAACTTTGGGTGATGGGCTGTCATGCGGCATCGCGTGCGTTCATTACCCCTCGGCGGCGGCGGCGGCGGCGGCGGCGGCGCCGCAGCTCCGTCCAGCTCGCGCTCTCGGAAACAACCCTCTCGTAATGCCGCGTCTCCTCCGTCACTGCAATTTTCAAAGGGAAACCTGTGTGGCCGGTGGGGGTGTGTCAACCGTTGGCCCTCAAGCTCCGCCGACAAAAAGTGTTGAGTGTATCCAGTGTGAGAGAGGTTGACGCTTTTCGTGGTGTGTGTGTGTGTGTGTGTGTGTGTGTGTGTGGCAATGTTTTGAAAAGTTTGCAACGTACGTTAAGAAGTGTTGACGCTGAAACTTGCGGGCTGTGTGGCCCTGGTGGTTGGCTGGCTGGAGACGCGGGCGTGTCCAGTCGGTCGGTTGTTGTGGCTGAAAGGTACGTATACGGTTCCGCCGTCCCGTCGGAACTGCGTCTGTCTGGAAGGTATGACGTGACGTGCAGTTTTTATTAGGTCAGCCCTTGTTGTGTATTGTTCCATTTGTTGCTCACTCGTCACCCGTATTTGGTGTGGCGATGTATGTGGACGTACTGCTGGATCAGTGTCAGGGTTTCCGTGGGAGGTGTTGGTTGGGTTGGATTTGCCTGACACGGCTGAGTCCGCAATTGGCCTGCCGTTCGTTGATGCGATATGTGGGTTCTGAGGAAGAATGTGTACGAGATAGTTGCCCCTGCCCTGCCCTTTCTTTCGCGTTCGTGTGTGCCCCCCTTGTTGTGTAGTGTGGGTTGAACATGGTTCTTTACCGAGTGGGGGGGAATGGGATGGACGGATCCGTTGCTGTTGCTGTCACCGTCAAGACAACGCACGCACGCACGCACGCACCCCTGTCCTACGAGAAGGTGTGTCAACCGGGGTTTCGGTAGTCGTGTGTGTAGGGGACGGGGAGAAGCAAAGTGGAGAGTGCGGCACGGGCAGAGAGTGGAATTGGGGCGCGTTGATGTTGGGAAACATGCCCCAAGGGTTGCGGGATGATGTGGCGGTGAGAGCGGGGGGCGGGGGAGAAAAGAAAAGCGAAAAAGAACTAAGGAAGAGGAGGAGGCGTGCGTGTGCGCAGTGGCGGGGCCCCAAAGACCTGTCGTGTGGTGTCGGCCGAACGCGAGCGCGAACGCGAACGCGAACGCGTGTGCGGGGCAGCGTCGGCACGGAGAAGCGAGGAGGAGAGAGAGAGAGAGAGCTGGTCTGATGGGTATTTTTTACCCCCTGTACTCGAAGGACCGGATCTGTCCTTGATCCCTGCCTTCTGTCTGATTATGTTGGGTAACAAAATGATGGGATGATAGGGTCTCTTGGGTGTGTGTAGATGTTTGTTTGTTTGAGTGAGTGTTATGGTGTTTGTATTTTATTTTTGTTTATCATGGTATGTTGTAGTTTGTGGTGTTTTGTCGTGATGGGAAATGTCGTTCTTGGGTCGGGTGGATTTTGGTCCCAGATTTCTGATGAGTGGGTGGTTCGAATCCGTGGTTTGGTGGAAAAAAAACAAAAAAAAAAAAAAAAAAAAACTTTATGGATTTTTCTTTGGATGATTTCCGGGATTTTGATTGAGTATGTTATGGTTTGTGTATATGTCTCGGTTTGTCTGGTACCGGCCGGCATCAGCAGTAATTCTGAAGTATTTGTTCTGCACCCTTTTTTACTCTTGTTATGTTTGGTGTCTGCGGCCATTGACGAGATTTTTCAGAGCCGTAAGTGATGGCTGGTTCCTATGACGGTTTTGAAGATTTTCTTTTTGGCGCGCATATTTATTCTGTTTCCTTTGATGATTGGGTACAGTCTGAATATTGCTGCTGCAGCCTTGTTACAAACGTGTGTAACATGGTCTCTAAATGTCAACCTCTTGTCCAGCTTGATGCCTAGATACTTTATTGTGCCTGACCATGGAAGATTGTTATTTCTGAGGCGTATATGCAGGTTAGGAGGTATTCTTTTTGAATGTGAATCGTATTGTATTGCTTGGGTTTTCTCCGCGTTTATTGTTTTTTTGGTTAGCCCATTTCTGGATGGATTGTAGGTGTTGCTCTATTTTTGTGACTCTATATTGCAGGTTAGAACTGCTGCGGTAGACTGCAGTGTCGTCTGCAAATAGTGACAAGTGTCCTCCCAGCTGTTTGTTTGTGTATATTGAGTAGAGAATGGGCCCCAGCACTGAGCCTTGCGGGACTCCAGCCTCTATGGATCTAGTGTTACTTGCCGCTCCTGGTACATGGACATAGAATGCTCTGTTGCGGAGAAAAGAAGCAATAATGTGGATGGGGCAGTTGTACTGGTGGAGCTTGTAGATAAGGCGTTATCCGAATGCTTTTCCAATGTCAAGCAGGACTGCTCCAGTACTGTGTCTAATGTTTCTGGCCTGACATATGTGCTCGACTAGTCTGGTCACCTGGTGGGTGGTGCTGTGTTCTTCGCGGAATCGGAATTGTTGTGGGATGATTATGTTGTTATCCTTTAAGAATTGAATTTCTTCAGTTCAGTTTGAATGAGCTTTCCGAGAACCTTTCCAAGGAAGTTGGCCTATAGTTTTGCGGAAATAATAAGTCCTTGTTTGGCTTTGGTAATGTGATGACTCGGGCCTGTTTCCAAGTAGTTTAGTCTGAAGCAAGCATTATATATTGATGTTAGATAGATAATTGATAGTTGCTGGAGGTAGGTGATGTAGTAGTTGCGGTTTGATGGAATCTGGGCCTGATGCCTTCTTAGGATGTGTGTATGTTTGTGATGTGATAAGATACGGGGTTTCTGCGTTTATTGGATTGTGAAAGATGTTCTGATCGGGGCACTTAGGATGCGGTTTTACCCTTCTGAGTACCATTTCCTGGTGGTCATCAGTTTCGTCATCTACCGCTTCTGGTGCTTGGAATTGCCTTTCTAGTGAATCCGCCAGTGCTTCAGCTCGGTCTGTGGGGTCGTTCCTTCCCCATGTAGATGTAGATGTTTCGTGTCTAGTTTACGAGTTTTAAGAAATTTCCAGAATTTTTCCTGGTCCCTTCCTGCTTCTCGTAACGTTTCCTCCCACGCCTCGCTACGGTGGTTTTCGGAGCTCTCTTTTTGATCCTCCCGGCCAATTGCTCTGATTTTCGTCGGTCGGCTGGGTCCCTGTAGTTTTGCCATCTCTTTCTGGCGCGCGCGGGCTGCGGTTGGCGCCTTTGGTGGCAACGGCCGGGGCAAGCAGCGGTGTGTGGTGTGGTGCGGGGCGGGCAGGGGCAGTGGTGGTTGACGGATGGCCTGGGGGCCGAAAAACGGGCCGGCCGGCGGACGGATGTTGAGAGAGGCGGCGCGCACGCGTCTCGCGCGGACACAGGCGCCACAGCGTTGATGATTGGAAGGAGGTGCGGTGCGGGGATGGGCCCAGGAAAAAAGACGGTCGTGGCCCCTGTCTTGGGTGCGTGTCGACGTCAGCACCGTCGGTGTGGTGTGGTGTGGTGTGGTGTGGTGTGGTGTGGTGTGGTGTGGTGTGGGCAGGGAGGGGGGAAAAGCGGGCTGCGGGCTGCGGGCTGCGGGCTGCGGGCTGCGGAGGGAATGGTGGTGGGGAGTAGGCACACATGTGGGCGGGCGCAAAATCGGCCGGTGCCCGTAAACCGCGGCGGGATATTGGGTGGAAAAGAGGGAAATTGTAGAAAGGAAAACAAGCGGAGGGGGCGAATGTGGTGGGGTGGGGGGACGGGCGGGGGCGAGGCGACAGCTTGCTTTTTCTTTTTCATTTTATTTTATTTTGTTGTAGTGTTTTTGTTTTTTTTTGTTTTTTTGCGTGTGTGTGGCCTTGGAGAGGCTGGTCTTGTCTGGCTTACGCTTTGGGTGCGTGTGTTGGTACTTTTTCGTTTTTTCTTGTTCTGCAGAGCAGGGGCGGGGCGGTGGGAACGGCTGGCTGGCTGTGCCCAGAGGAGGAGGAGACGCTGGCGGCGGGCCCGGCTCCTGGGGCTGCTGTTGCATGCGCTGTGCAAAGAAAGGAAGAGTGGGTTTGTTTGGCTGGTGAAGTGCATTATTTAAGTGTGGGCTTGCCGGCCTGGCTCCGATGCGCAGGTAGATAGATGCCGGCGGCGACCGCAGGCAGGCGCGTTGTGTGTACAGAGGGACGAGCCATGTGTTTTGCAAGCAGGACGTGGCGTGCCGAGTGGAGAGGAGGCGGCGGCTCGGCTCGGTTCGGCCCGGTCCGGCGGTGCCGCGCTGTTGTCGCGGACGTGAGCGCCCCCTGGCGGGCGGGTGGTTGGCGGCGGCGTGGTGGACGCGTGTGGCAGTTGTGTGCACGGGTTGCTTGGGCGAGTGAGCAGTGGCTGGCGGTGTTGGCGCGTCGTCGGGGAGGTATGTGTTGCGGCCGCGTCTGCTGCGCGCTGCGTCGTTGTGTCGACTGTGTGTGGGCGTGGGCACGTGTGCTCTGGCGAGGGCGTCGTAAAAAAGTGGGTCGCGGTGTGCGTGCGTAGCCCGTGATGATGTATTGTGCGTCGCGTCGTTGTGTGCGAAACGGATGCCGAGAGGTGTGTGGTGAGTGCGAAGCGCGAATGTGCGGCGTTTGGCGGTTTCGGTGTGTTTTCTGTTTTTGCGGCGTGAGAGTGGGGCTGGCTGGCTGGCTGGCTGGCTGGCTGTTTGTTGTTGGTGTTGCCTTGTGTGTGTAGGTTGATGGCGCGACGCGGAGGGGACGCCGTTTGCTGCGTGCCTTGCCTCGCGTGTGTTGGCGCGCCGTGCATGTGTTTGGGTCGTGGGGGCGGTGTTTTTGTTTGTATTTGGATTTTCATTTTTTGGCGTGTTGTGTCGTGTATGGCAAGGGCGAGAGGAGTAGTGCGGTAGTGTCGTTGCGGCACGGGCGTCTGGTGGGGCTGTGCGTCGTGGCGGGGAAGGTGTGTAGGTTGCGGCGATGCGGCGAGCCCAGCCCGTCGTTTGACGGTGTGCCGGGTGAGTTGCGCTGCGAATCGAGTGTGGCGGGAAGGGAGCTGCGTGGCGCCTGCGTCCGTTGGCAGCAGGGGCTGTGCCTTTTGAGAGTTTGTTTGATTTCGGGACGACGACGACGACGACGACTGGTTGGTTGGTGGGTGGGGTGGCGTGCACGTTTGTCGTACTGGGCGAGTCGATTGCCTGCCGGCTGGCGAAAGGTGCGCCGCCGCCCGTCTCTCGCGCTCTGTGTTGTTTTTTTTTTTTTTCTGTGTGTGTCGGCTGCGTTTTTGTTTGCGGTGCGCGCGAAGACGGTGGTGCCGAAAGTGTGCCGGCGTGGCGTTGCGACCGCGACGAGCCGCGGGCGCGCCATTTGGCTGGTGTTGCGTGAAGAGCGGCTGTGTACGGGTAGTGGCTGTAGCCGTACGTGTACGTGCACGTGCATCCGGCCCGGCCGCCAGCCCAGCCCAGCCCAGCCCAGCCCAGCCCAGCCAGAGTCGGGTGAGCGGAGGCCGACACGTGGTGGTGCTGTGCTCTCTCGGCTCGGGGGGGTTTGTGTGTGTGTGTGTGTGTGTGCGTGCGTGCGTGTGTGTCTCGTTCGCTCTCCGGAATCTGCTCGTTCTGCTGATCCCCGCCTGTCGGCGTCGTTTATTTTTACTTATTTATTTTTTACCTGTTGTTTGTTTTTCGACGTCGTCTTGCAGTTTTGTCCTTTGCGGCGTGCCGACGACCCGCCGCGCGACCTTATGAAACCCCAAAGCGTGGCGTGGCGTGGCGTGGCGTGGCCGAGCCGCAGCAGCTAAGGGGGTGCGGCCGCCTCGACGCCTTAACCTCCTAAACTTCTTTAAGCCGTTAACGCAGCCACCTAAACTAACGTAACCTAACGTAAGCCCTTAGGCCAACCCCCAAGTCGCCTTAACCTAACGTACGTGACCGCAACCTTAGCTTAACGCCTACGTTAAGACGTGACGTCACGTCAACGCTTAACCTAACCCTGACGCCTTCTTAGCCTAACCTGACGTAACCTAAGGTAAGGTAACCGTTGAAAGAAAGAAACCACCTTTGTTTTGACGTTGAGGCGTGTAAGGTCGGCTGTGAGGGCAGATTCGGTGTGTCTGTAGTTGGGGCTGGCTGGTAATTTATTTTGTTTGTTTGTTTATCGTTGTCTTGTTTTCGCCTGTGGCGGGGGGGTTGGCGCTCCGTCGGCCGGTGCCATGTTGCGCAGGCGGCGATCGTAAAAAAGTAGAAAAAAAAAAAGAAAAAAGAAAAAAAAAATGTGTTGGAAGGGCTGTGGGTGTTGGCGGGCGAGGCGAGAGGAGGAGGACGGCCCGCGGCCGTGGCCCGACGGCTGCGGGCCGATCGGGAAAACGGCGGAAGGCGATGGGGCGGCGGAGGTGCGTTTGTGCACGGCCGTCATCGCCGCACGACTCGGCTCGTGTGGCTGTGGCGCCGGCCGCGGTGGCCGGGCTGCCGCGGCGACGGTGTGGGAGTTTTGACGAAGGTTTGGCCATTGTGGCGGGTCGTCGGCTGGGGCTGTGGGGGCGGCATTTGGGCGGGGGCGGCGATTCTCGGCGGGCCGACCCAGGCTGTGGCGCGCGGTGGCTGCAGTTTGGCCGTGGTTTGCGGCGCCGCCGCGGCGACTGGTTGGCGACCGTGGTGTCGGTGTGTGTAGCCCCATCCTCGGTGGTTTGAATGGCGCGGGTGGTTGCGGCGCAGGTTGGGGGCTGCTCCGCGCAGGCTGTCGGACGTTGGGCGGTAGCAAGCGCGGGAGGCGCGGCGCGGCGGCGCGGCGGCGCGCCGAGTGGCGGCCGCTCTCTCGGCCGTCCGCGCCCGCCCGCGACACTGGCTGGGCCAGGCGCGTGCGCGGCTATTCTCTGCTGCGCGCCCCTCGCTGTTGTGCGTCGTCGAAGGAGAGAAGGAAGCGAAAGCAAGGGGAAAAAAGAAAAGAGAACAGGCAAAAGATGGCAGACCAGGCGGCTACGAACGAGACTGCCGCGGCACCCGCCGCCACCGGCACTACGAAGAAGGCCAAGTCTGCGTCGTCTGCGAAGAAGCCGCGCGCCAAGCCTGCGCACCCGCGCACCTCTGAGATGGTGACGGCCGCCATCAAGAGTCTGAAGGAGCGCGGCGGGTCGTCGCTGCAGGCGATCAAGAAGTACATTGCCGCGCACTACAAGCTGGACGCGGAGAAGCTGGCGCCCTTTATCAAGAAGTACCTCAAGTCGGCCGTCGTGGCTGGCGAGCTGGTGCAGACGAAGGGGAAGGGCGCGTCGGGCTCTTTCAAGCTTGCCGGCGCCGGCGGCGGGGCGGCCGAGGGCGGCAAGGCTCGTGGTGGCGGCGGTGGTGCGAAGAAGAAGCGCGCCGCTCCGGCCAGCAAGGAGAAGAAGGGGGCCCGTGCGGCCGGCGCAAAGAAGGCTGGCGGCGTGAAGGCGGCGACCGGTCGGAAGGCGGGCGCCGCCAAGAAGGCGTCTGCGGCGTCGGCCGCTCCCGCGGGTGCGAAGAAGGCGGCTGCGGCCAAGCCGGCCAAGGCCAAGTCGCCGTCGAAGGCGAAGAAGGCCGCCAAGGTTCCGACGAAGAAGCCGAAGGCGCCGCGCCCGAAGAAGGCGACGGCGACGCCGTCTAAGGCGAAGGCTTCGCCCAAGAAGAAGAAGTAAAAAGGGCAGGGAAGGGTTGGCGGTTGACACCGTCGCCTGGAGGCCGGCGCGCAACCAGAGGCTGTCGCGCGGTCCCGGACAAAAACAAAAACGGCCCTTCTCAGGGCCATCAAAGCACGTCGGGAAGGTGTTGATTGTCGTGTCGTGTCGTGGTCGGTCGGTTGCCTTGTTGTCTGTCTGTCTGTCTTGCTTGCTGGCGTTTGTTTGTTTCATGTGTGGATGGTGGTTGGATTGTGGGGTCGTTGGCGGGCGTGGGCGGCGGCGCCGCGGTTGGTGTTACACAAAGTGTATTTTACTTTTATTATTTTTTACCTATTTATTTTGCGCCGCGTTTGTTTGTTTGTTTGTCTTGGTGGTGGTTTTGGAATAGTCTTTTTTGCTTTGCTTTGCTTTCCGGGCGTCACGTTTTGTGCCGTGGCCTGTGTGGGTGGCGCTATTGACGCTTGCGACTTGGTTCGGCCGGTGCGGTGCTTTTTTCTTTTTTTTGGAAACGGCGGCGCCGGGCCGGGCCGGGGGTGGGACGACTGGACTGGAGAGTGAGTGGGGAACTAGTCGTTGCGACCGACAAAGTTTTGCTCGCGACGGAGAGACGTTAGTGGCCCTGAAAAGGGCCGTTTTGTTTGTTTGGCGGTGTGCGGGTTTAGGCGCGCTCGCCGCGGATGCGGCGCGCGAGCTGGATGTCCTTGGGCATGATGGTGACTCGCTTGGCGTGGATTGCGCACAGGTTGGTGTCTTCGAAGAGGCCGACGAGGTAGGCCTCGCTGGCCTCCTGCAGGGCCATGACTGCGGAGCTCTGGAAGCGCAGGTCGGTCTTGAAGTCCTGGGCGATCTCGCGCACTAGGCGCTGGAATGGCAGCTTGCGGATGAGCAGCTCTGTGCTCTTCTGGTAGCGCCTGATTTCTCGCAGGGCGACGGTGCCCGGCCTGTAGCGGTGGGGCTTCTTGACGCCGCCGGTGGCGGGCGCGCTCTTCCTCGCCGCCTTGGTGGCGAGCTGTTTGCGCGGCGCCTTTCCGCCGGTGGACTTGCGGGCCGTTTGCTTTGTCCGGGCCATGGCTACTGCGGATGCGGATGCGGCGTGGAGGATATGCGTGCGCGACGGCGTCCGGTGCTGCCTTGACAACGGGCCCGCGCGCCCCGGGTGCTGCGCTTATATGCCCTCGGTGCGCGGTGGTGGGGGGAGGGGAGGGCGGGCCGCGGGGCCCCAGAGTCTATATAGGGGGGCGGCGCGCGCGCTGGGCGCCACAACCGTAGCCGACTCGCTAGCGCCGGGTGAGGAGCTTGCCTTGCTTTCTGTTTTTTATATTATTGTGGTTGAGACGCTTGAAGAAGAAGAATGACAGGCCGCGGCAAGGGAGGAAAGGGGCTCGGCAAGGGTGGCGCCAAGCGGCACCGCAAGGTGTTGCGCGACAACATCCAGGGCATCACGAAGCCCGCGATCCGCCGCCTGGCGCGCAGGGGCGGCGTGAAGCGCATCTCTGGTCTGATCTACGAGGAGACGCGCGGAGTGCTGAAGGTGTTCCTGGAGAACGTGATCCGCGACGCGGTGACGTACACTGAGCACGCCAAGCGCAAGACTGTGACGGCCATGGACGTGGTGTACGCCCTGAAGAGGCAGGGGCGCACCCTGTACGGTTTCGGCGGTTAGGCGGTGTGAGACCGAAGGAAGGAAAGAGAGATAGATTGAAAAACGGCCCTTTTCAGGGCCACCACAGTGTTCGGAAGTTGAAAAGTGCGAAAGAGTCTGTGTTGCTGGTTTTTCTTTTCCTTTTTAGTCTACTTGGCCTTTTAGTTTTGTTTGGAGTTTTTTTTGACGTGGTGTGCGGTGCGGTTGGGAGGGAAGGAAGCGTGCCCTTGCGTTGTGTGAGCTCCTTCCTTCCTTCCTTCCTTCCCCTCCCTCTTTGCTTGTATGCTTCTTGTCGGTGGATGGGCTGTGTGTTGCGGCGCGGCTGAGCGCCGAGGGGTTATTTTTGAGGTGTGTTGTTGTGCGCCACGTGTGCTGGTTAATGGTCGCGAGACTGTGCGTGCGTGGAGTTGAGTGGAGGAGGTGGCCAAGTACGTGTGTACAAGATGGCGGCGCCTGTGTGTGTAAGAAGGAAAAAAAAACCGTACACAGAGAGAGAGAGAGAGAGAGAGAGAGAGAGAGAGAGAGAGAGAAAAGTGGTGCGACGAACGACTGGAATTCTGCTTTGGACGTAGGTTTGTGTGGTGGCCCTGAAAAGGGCCGATTGTGTTTTGTTTTTTGAGCCGAGGCGGCAAATGGCGCGCTGCGTGCCAAGGGAGCACGCGGCGGTTGCCGATTGCGCTGTCTCTCTTTTAGGCCTTCTTCTCGGTCTTCTTTGGCAGCAGGACGGCCTGGATGTTGGGCAGGACACCTCCCTGTGCGATGGTGACGCCCGACAAGAGCTTGTTGAGCTCCTCGTCGTTGCGTATGGCGAGCTGCAGGTGGCGCGGGATGATGCGCGTCTTCTTGTTGTCGCGGGCCGCGTTTCCGGCCAGCTCGAGCACCTCAGCCGCGAGGTACTCCATGACGGCGGCGAGGTAGACGGGCGCCCCGGCGCCGACGCGCTCGGCGTAGTTTCCCTTGCGCAGGAGGCGGTGGATTCTGCCGACCGGGAACTGGAGCCCAGCCCTGCTTGAGCGGGACTTTGACTTGCCCTTGACTTTGCCTCCCTTTCCGCGTCCGGACATGGCGATGGGCTAGTTTGGAAAGAAGCGAGAAAGAAAAAGCACAACGCCCCAAACGGTGCGAGCCGCAGCGAGTCGAGCAGCGGAGTGCGTGCCGGCGCCGGCGGGGTGGGGGTCCTTTATGGGCTCGGGTGCGGCGGCCGGTTGCGCGCGCGCCCCATTGGTCGGCGGCCGCAGCAGGGCGAGCTGGTAAAGGTGCGGCGGCGGCGTGCGGCGGGTGCCACTGTGTGGGGAGACGCTGACTGGAGCGGAGCGCCTGACTGACTGACTGACTGCGCTGCCTGCCTGCCTGCCTGCCTGCCTGCCTGCCTGTTTGTTCGTGATGCCGCCCAAGACTAGCGGGAAAGCCGCCAAGAAGGCTGGCAAGGCGCAGAAGAACATTTCGAAGGGCGACAAGAAGAAGAAGCGCAAGAGGAAGGAGAGCTATGCCATCTACATCTACAAGGTGCTGAAGCAGGTGCACCCTGACACGGGCATCTCTTCGAAGGCGATGAGCATCATGAACAGCTTCGTGAACGACATTTTCGAGCGCATTGCGGCCGAGGCTTCTCGCCTGGCGCACTACAACAAGCGCTCGACCATCACGTCCCGCGAGATCCAGACCGCTGTGCGGCTCTTGCTGCCTGGCGAGCTGGCCAAGCACGCGGTGAGCGAGGGCACGAAGGCGGTGACCAAGTACACGAGCTCCAAGTAAGGAGGTGGCTCTTGGAAATAGGAGGCTCGTCCGCGGCGCGGCGAAGAAAAGAAAAAACGGCCCTTTTCAGGGCCACCAAAATGCCTTTGCGGGAAGGGCGGAATTGTTGTTGTTGTTGTTGTTGTTGTTGTGAGCGGGTGGACGGGCGGCACAGCTGTAGCTGTAGCTTGTGGTGTGGTGTGGTGCGGCGCCGGCGCCTTTGGTTTTGGTGTGACGTTGGGATACGCACTTTAGGCCACAGCCGGGTCGTGGGCGTGGGTGTTTCGAGACGTGTTGGTGTTAGGGGGGCGGATCGCTGGAGTTGGCTTGTTTGATATATATATTTTTTTTTTTTTTTTTGTCCCCTTTGTATGGTATGGCCGGAGGTGTGGAACGGAAAGCAAACCGCGATTGTCGGATGTCACACCGTTGGTGGCGAGGGTGAGAAACACGTTGCCGCCTACAGCTGCTTCTACGCCGAGCGGGTGGGTTAAGTTAGTAGTTGGTTGGTTGGGCGACGTAAAAGTGGAGCGTGGAGGTGTGTGTGAACGTGAGGAGACACGCATTGCATTGTATTTGTACGCGCGAGGTGAGTTAGGAGACCACGCGCCACGACGTACGGTGCCCTCTTTCGACCTGACGTCTGACGTCTGGAGGCGGTGTCGTCATTCTGGATGTACGTGTATTTTCCGCTCAGTTGAGTGAGGTGACGCGAGACGACGGCGTCGGTGGTGTTTTTGTTTTGTTGTTGGCGCCCCGGGGATGAAGAGGGGCACCCGACGGTAACGAGAGGTTGCACTTTGTGATCGGTCGAATGTCCGGGGAGCGAGGAATAGGGTGGGGGGTTGAAAAGAAACGCCAGTGTAGGGCAACGGGACGGTGAACGTTCCCGTGGTGTCGGAGGTGTGCAGTGGGGGGGAGGAAAAAAAAAAAGCGCGTAACGGCGCGGCTGCCGTGGTGGAAACGTTCTCTCCAACTGTGGTGGTGTCCCCTGTGTGTTTTGTTGTTCTCTATATCGTGTGTCCCCTCGCACAAGACGCTCTCTGGGCGGGTTTGATTCATTCATTTTTGCATAGTCACGTAGCGTAGAATGGAATGCGCAAGAGTTGAGTGAGACTGGCGACGGTATATGGTCTGAGCAGCGTCAGCTGCACTGCACTCCCCGGAAAAGAATCTTGGATGCCGTGCTAACTGAAATTTGGTGGACGGGGTTCTCAAGGCTGTTTTGCTATTTTCTTGTTTGTTTGTCTCTAGTTAAGATGGTGAAATGACGTCGAAGAAGCAGTATTGCAAATACTGTTATGGAAATGCCCTAGTTTGATGAAAGGAAATGTGTGTTGAATATACAGGATGGTAAAGACCAAGTGCGTTGAAAGAAACGTTGTGAAGGAACGAACGTTCCCTGAATTGGTTTCTTTTTGTTCCCGAGTTGTGTACAATGGACGACGGTTGTGCCATATCGCAGCATTGCATCATCCCCAGGTTTGATTTCAATTGAGCGATAAAAAAAGGAAAAAGAGAAGAACAAGAACACTATCGAAATGGTCTATGGTGTGTGACCCACAATTGTTGTCTTTAAATCACTTACCCAACCATGTCGTAAAAATATTTTTTTTTTTTTTTTTTTTTTTTTTTTTTTTTTTACAGTGGCTGCCGAATGACCTAGATGTAACAGAGAGAGAGAGAAACACATGGCGTGTCAGATGTTTGTTTTCTTTTCCCCCCCCCCCCCCCCCTCTCGTCAAGTGGCAAATGCGAACACCGTCAGCTGTAATTGACGATCGACACTAGTATGGCGCGAAAAGGGGGTGCGACCTGTGCAGTTGTGGGTGAAACTTTGGGTGATGGGCTGTCATGCGGCATCGCGTGCGTTCATTACCCCTCGGCGGCGGCGGCGGCGGCGGCGGCGGCGCCGCAGCTCCGTCCAGCTCGCGCTCTCGGAAACAACCCTCTCGTAATGCCGCGTCTCCTCCGTCACTGCAATTTTCAAAGGGAAACCTGTGTGGCCGGTGGGGGTGTGTCAACCGTTGGCCCTCAAGCTCCGCCGACAAAAAGTGTTGAGTGTATCCAGTGTGAGAGAGGTTGACGCTTTTCGTGGTGTGTGTGTGTGTGTGTGTGTGTGTGTGTGTGGCAATGTTTTGAAAAGTTTGCAACGTACGTTAAGAAGTGTTGACGCTGAAACTTGCGGGCTGTGTGGCCCTGGTGGTTGGCTGGCTGGAGACGCGGGCGTGTCCAGTCGGTCGGTTGTTGTGGCTGAAAGGTACGTATACGGTTCCGCCGTCCCGTCGGAACTGCGTCTGTCTGGAAGGTATGACGTGACGTGCAGTTTTTATTAGGTCAGCCCTTGTTGTGTATTGTTCCATTTGTTGCTCACTCGTCACCCGTATTTGGTGTGGCGATGTATGTGGACGTACTGCTGGATCAGTGTCAGGGTTTCCGTGGGAGGTGTTGGTTGGGTTGGATTTGCCTGACACGGCTGAGTCCGCAATTGGCCTGCCGTTCGTTGATGCGATATGTGGGTTCTGAGGAAGAATGTGTACGAGATAGTTGCCCCTGCCCTGCCCTTTCTTTCGCGTTCGTGTGTGCCCCCCTTGTTGTGTAGTGTGGGTTGAACATGGTTCTTTACCGAGTGGGGGGGAATGGGATGGACGGATCCGTTGCTGTTGCTGTCACCGTCAAGACAACGCACGCACGCACGCACGCACCCCTGTCCTACGAGAAGGTGTGTCAACCGGGGTTTCGGTAGTCGTGTGTGTAGGGGACGGGGAGAAGCAAAGTGGAGAGTGCGGCACGGGCAGAGAGTGGAATTGGGGCGCGTTGATGTTGGGAAACATGCCCCAAGGGTTGCGGGATGATGTGGCGGTGAGAGCGGGGGGCGGGGGAGAAAAGAAAAGCGAAAAAGAACTAAGGAAGAGGAGGAGGCGTGCGTGTGCGCAGTGGCGGGGCCCCAAAGACCTGTCGTGTGGTGTCGGCCGAACGCGAGCGCGAACGCGAACGCGAACGCGTGTGCGGGGCAGCGTCGGCACGGAGAAGCGAGGAGGAGAGAGAGAGAGAGAGCTGGTCTGATGGGTATTTTTTACCCCCTGTACTCGAAGGACCGGATCTGTCCTTGATCCCTGCCTTCTGTCTGATTATGTTGGGTAACAAAATGATGGGATGATAGGGTCTCTTGGGTGTGTGTAGATGTTTGTTTGTTTGAGTGAGTGTTATGGTGTTTGTATTTTATTTTTGTTTATCATGGTATGTTGTAGTTTGTGGTGTTTTGTCGTGATGGGAAATGTCGTTCTTGGGTCGGGTGGATTTTGGTCCCAGATTTCTGATGAGTGGGTGGTTCGAATCCGTGGTTTGGTGGAAAAAAAACAAAAAAAAAAAAAAAAAAAAACTTTATGGATTTTTCTTTGGATGATTTCCGGGATTTTGATTGAGTATGTTATGGTTTGTGTATATGTCTCGGTTTGTCTGGTACCGGCCGGCATCAGCAGTAATTCTGAAGTATTTGTTCTGCACCCTTTTTTACTCTTGTTATGTTTGGTGTCTGCGGCCATTGACGAGATTTTTCAGAGCCGTAAGTGATGGCTGGTTCCTATGACGGTTTTGAAGATTTTCTTTTTGGCGCGCATATTTATTCTGTTTCCTTTGATGATTGGGTACAGTCTGAATATTGCTGCTGCAGCCTTGTTACAAACGTGTGTAACATGGTCTCTAAATGTCAACCTCTTGTCCAGCTTGATGCCTAGATACTTTATTGTGCCTGACCATGGAAGATTGTTATTTCTGAGGCGTATATGCAGGTTAGGAGGTATTCTTTTTGAATGTGAATCGTATTGTATTGCTTGGGTTTTCTCCGCGTTTATTGTTTTTTTGGTTAGCCCATTTCTGGATGGATTGTAGGTGTTGCTCTATTTTTGTGACTCTATATTGCAGGTTAGAACTGCTGCGGTAGACTGCAGTGTCGTCTGCAAATAGTGACAAGTGTCCTCCCAGCTGTTTGTTTGTGTATATTGAGTAGAGAATGGGCCCCAGCACTGAGCCTTGCGGGACTCCAGCCTCTATGGATCTAGTGTTACTTGCCGCTCCTGGTACATGGACATAGAATGCTCTGTTGCGGAGAAAAGAAGCAATAATGTGGATGGGGCAGTTGTACTGGTGGAGCTTGTAGATAAGGCGTTATCCGAATGCTTTTCCAATGTCAAGCAGGACTGCTCCAGTACTGTGTCTAATGTTTCTGGCCTGACATATGTGCTCGACTAGTCTGGTCACCTGGTGGGTGGTGCTGTGTTCTTCGCGGAATCGGAATTGTTGTGGGATGATTATGTTGTTATCCTTTAAGAATTGAATTTCTTCAGTTCAGTTTGAATGAGCTTTCCGAGAACCTTTCCAAGGAAGTTGGCCTATAGTTTTGCGGAAATAATAAGTCCTTGTTTGGCTTTGGTAATGTGATGACTCGGGCCTGTTTCCAAGTAGTTTAGTCTGAAGCAAGCATTATATATTGATGTTAGATAGATAATTGATAGTTGCTGGAGGTAGGTGATGTAGTAGTTGCGGTTTGATGGAATCTGGGCCTGATGCCTTCTTAGGATGTGTGTATGTTTGTGATGTGATAAGATACGGGGTTTCTGCGTTTATTGGATTGTGAAAGATGTTCTGATCGGGGCACTTAGGATGCGGTTTTACCCTTCTGAGTACCATTTCCTGGTGGTCATCAGTTTCGTCATCTACCGCTTCTGGTGCTTGGAATTGCCTTTCTAGTGAATCCGCCAGTGCTTCAGCTCGGTCTGTGGGGTCGTTCCTTCCCCATGTAGATGTAGATGTTTCGTGTCTAGTTTACGAGTTTTAAGAAATTTCCAGAATTTTTCCTGGTCCCTTCCTGCTTCTCGTAACGTTTCCTCCCACGCCTCGCTACGGTGGTTTTCGGAGCTCTCTTTTTGATCCTCCCGGCCAATTGCTCTGATTTTCGTCGGTCGGCTGGGTCCCTGTAGTTTTGCCATCTCTTTCTGGCGCGCGCGGGCTGCGGTTGGCGCCTTTGGTGGCAACGGCCGGGGCAAGCAGCGGTGTGTGGTGTGGTGCGGGGCGGGCAGGGGCAGTGGTGGTTGACGGATGGCCTGGGGGCCGAAAAACGGGCCGGCCGGCGGACGGATGTTGAGAGAGGCGGCGCGCACGCGTCTCGCGCGGACACAGGCGCCACAGCGTTGATGATTGGAAGGAGGTGCGGTGCGGGGATGGGCCCAGGAAAAAAGACGGTCGTGGCCCCTGTCTTGGGTGCGTGTCGACGTCAGCACCGTCGGTGTGGTGTGGTGTGGTGTGGTGTGGTGTGGTGTGGTGTGGTGTGGTGTGGTGTGGGCAGGGAGGGGGGAAAAGCGGGCTGCGGGCTGCGGGCTGCGGGCTGCGGGCTGCGGAGGGAATGGTGGTGGGGAGTAGGCACACATGTGGGCGGGCGCAAAATCGGCCGGTGCCCGTAAACCGCGGCGGGATATTGGGTGGAAAAGAGGGAAATTGTAGAAAGGAAAACAAGCGGAGGGGGCGAATGTGGTGGGGTGGGGGGACGGGCGGGGGCGAGGCGACAGCTTGCTTTTTCTTTTTCATTTTATTTTATTTTGTTGTAGTGTTTTTGTTTTTTTTTGTTTTTTTGCGTGTGTGTGGCCTTGGAGAGGCTGGTCTTGTCTGGCTTACGCTTTGGGTGCGTGTGTTGGTACTTTTTCGTTTTTTCTTGTTCTGCAGAGCAGGGGCGGGGCGGTGGGAACGGCTGGCTGGCTGTGCCCAGAGGAGGAGGAGACGCTGGCGGCGGGCCCGGCTCCTGGGGCTGCTGTTGCATGCGCTGTGCAAAGAAAGGAAGAGTGGGTTTGTTTGGCTGGTGAAGTGCATTATTTAAGTGTGGGCTTGCCGGCCTGGCTCCGATGCGCAGGTAGATAGATGCCGGCGGCGACCGCAGGCAGGCGCGTTGTGTGTACAGAGGGACGAGCCATGTGTTTTGCAAGCAGGACGTGGCGTGCCGAGTGGAGAGGAGGCGGCGGCTCGGCTCGGTTCGGCCCGGTCCGGCGGTGCCGCGCTGTTGTCGCGGACGTGAGCGCCCCCTGGCGGGCGGGTGGTTGGCGGCGGCGTGGTGGACGCGTGTGGCAGTTGTGTGCACGGGTTGCTTGGGCGAGTGAGCAGTGGCTGGCGGTGTTGGCGCGTCGTCGGGGAGGTATGTGTTGCGGCCGCGTCTGCTGCGCGCTGCGTCGTTGTGTCGACTGTGTGTGGGCGTGGGCACGTGTGCTCTGGCGAGGGCGTCGTAAAAAAGTGGGTCGCGGTGTGCGTGCGTAGCCCGTGATGATGTATTGTGCGTCGCGTCGTTGTGTGCGAAACGGATGCCGAGAGGTGTGTGGTGAGTGCGAAGCGCGAATGTGCGGCGTTTGGCGGTTTCGGTGTGTTTTCTGTTTTTGCGGCGTGAGAGTGGGGCTGGCTGGCTGGCTGGCTGGCTGGCTGTTTGTTGTTGGTGTTGCCTTGTGTGTGTAGGTTGATGGCGCGACGCGGAGGGGACGCCGTTTGCTGCGTGCCTTGCCTCGCGTGTGTTGGCGCGCCGTGCATGTGTTTGGGTCGTGGGGGCGGTGTTTTTGTTTGTATTTGGATTTTCATTTTTTGGCGTGTTGTGTCGTGTATGGCAAGGGCGAGAGGAGTAGTGCGGTAGTGTCGTTGCGGCACGGGCGTCTGGTGGGGCTGTGCGTCGTGGCGGGGAAGGTGTGTAGGTTGCGGCGATGCGGCGAGCCCAGCCCGTCGTTTGACGGTGTGCCGGGTGAGTTGCGCTGCGAATCGAGTGTGGCGGGAAGGGAGCTGCGTGGCGCCTGCGTCCGTTGGCAGCAGGGGCTGTGCCTTTTGAGAGTTTGTTTGATTTCGGGACGACGACGACGACGACGACTGGTTGGTTGGTGGGTGGGGTGGCGTGCACGTTTGTCGTACTGGGCGAGTCGATTGCCTGCCGGCTGGCGAAAGGTGCGCCGCCGCCCGTCTCTCGCGCTCTGTGTTGTTTTTTTTTTTTTTCTGTGTGTGTCGGCTGCGTTTTTGTTTGCGGTGCGCGCGAAGACGGTGGTGCCGAAAGTGTGCCGGCGTGGCGTTGCGACCGCGACGAGCCGCGGGCGCGCCATTTGGCTGGTGTTGCGTGAAGAGCGGCTGTGTACGGGTAGTGGCTGTAGCCGTACGTGTACGTGCACGTGCATCCGGCCCGCCGCCGCCAGCCCAGCCCAGCCCAGCCCAGCCCAGCCCAGCCGAGTCGGGTGAGCGGAGGCCGACACGTGGTGGTGCTGTGCTCTCTCGGCTCGGGGGGGTTTGTGTGTGTGTGTGTGTGTGTGCGTGCGTGCGTGTGTGTCTCGTTCGCTCTCCGGAATCTGCTCGTTCTGCTGATCCCCGCCTGTCGGCGTCGTTTATTTTTACTTATTTATTTTTTACCTGTTGTTTGTTTTTCGACGTCGTCTTGCAGTTTTGTCCTTTGCGGCGTGCCGACGACCCGCCGCGCGACCTTATGAAACCCCAAAGCGTGGCGTGGCGTGGCGTGGCGTGGCCGAGCCGCAGCAGCTAAGGGGGTGCGGCCGCCTCGACGCCTTAACCTCCTAAACTTCTTTAAGCCGTTAACGCAGCCACCTAAACTAACGTAACCTAACGTAAGCCCTTAGGCCAACCCCCAAGTCGCCTTAACCTAACGTACGTGACCGCAACCTTAGCTTAACGCCTACGTTAAGACGTGACGTCACGTCAACGCTTAACCTAACCCTGACGCCTTCTTAGCCTAACCTGACGTAACCTAAGGTAAGGTAACCGTTGAAAGAAAGAAACCACCTTTGTTTTGACGTTGAGGCGTGTAAGGTCGGCTGTGAGGGCAGATTCGGTGTGTCTGTAGTTGGGGCTGGCTGGTAATTTATTTTGTTTGTTTGTTTATCGTTGTCTTGTTTTCGCCTGTGGCGGGGGGGTTGGCGCTCCGTCGGCCGGTGCCATGTTGCGCAGGCGGCGATCGTAAAAAAGTAGAAAAAAAAAAAGAAAAAAGAAAAAAAAAATGTGTTGGAAGGGCTGTGGGTGTTGGCGGGCGAGGCGAGAGGAGGAGGACGGCCCGCGGCCGTGGCCCGACGGCTGCGGGCCGATCGGGAAAACGGCGGAAGGCGATGGGGCGGCGGAGGTGCGTTTGTGCACGGCCGTCATCGCCGCACGACTCGGCTCGTGTGGCTGTGGCGCCGGCCGCGGTGGCCGGGCTGCCGCGGCGACGGTGTGGGAGTTTTGACGAAGGTTTGGCCATTGTGGCGGGTCGTCGGCTGGGGCTGTGGGGGCGGCATTTGGGCGGGGGCGGCGATTCTCGGCGGGCCGACCCAGGCTGTGGCGCGCGGTGGCTGCAGTTTGGCCGTGGTTTGCGGCGCCGCCGCGGCGACTGGTTGGCGACCGTGGTGTCGGTGTGTGTAGCCCCATCCTCGGTGGTTTGAATGGCGCGGGTGGTTGCGGCGCAGGTTGGGGGCTGCTCCGCGCAGGCTGTCGGACGTTGGGCGGTAGCAAGCGCGGGAGGCGCGGCGCGGCGGCGCGGCGGCGCGCCGAGTGGCGGCCGCTCTCTCGGCCGTCCGCGCCCGCCCGCGACACTGGCTGGGCCAGGCGCGTGCGCGGCTATTCTCTGCTGCGCGCCCCTCGCTGTTGTGCGTCGTCGAAGGAGAGAAGGAAGCGAAAGCAAGGGGAAAAAAGAAAAGAGAACAGGCAAAAGATGGCAGACCAGGCGGCTACGAACGAGACTGCCGCGGCACCCGCCGCCACCGGCACTACGAAGAAGGCCAAGTCTGCGTCGTCTGCGAAGAAGCCGCGCGCCAAGCCTGCGCACCCGCGCACCTCTGAGATGGTGACGGCCGCCATCAAGAGTCTGAAGGAGCGCGGCGGGTCGTCGCTGCAGGCGATCAAGAAGTACATTGCCGCGCACTACAAGCTGGACGCGGAGAAGCTGGCGCCCTTTATCAAGAAGTACCTCAAGTCGGCCGTCGTGGCTGGCGAGCTGGTGCAGACGAAGGGGAAGGGCGCGTCGGGCTCTTTCAAGCTTGCCGGCGCCGGCGGCGGGGCGGCCGAGGGCGGCAAGGCTCGTGGTGGCGGCGGTGGTGCGAAGAAGAAGCGCGCCGCTCCGGCCAGCAAGGAGAAGAAGGGGGCCCGTGCGGCCGGCGCAAAGAAGGCTGGCGGCGTGAAGGCGGCGACCGGTCGGAAGGCGGGCGCCGCCAAGAAGGCGTCTGCGGCGTCGGCCGCTCCCGCGGGTGCGAAGAAGGCGGCTGCGGCCAAGCCGGCCAAGGCCAAGTCGCCGTCGAAGGCGAAGAAGGCCGCCAAGGTTCCGACGAAGAAGCCGAAGGCGCCGCGCCCGAAGAAGGCGACGGCGACGCCGTCTAAGGCGAAGGCTTCGCCCAAGAAGAAGAAGTAAAAAGGGCAGGGAAGGGTTGGCGGTTGACACCGTCGCCTGGAGGCCGGCGCGCAACCAGAGGCTGTCGCGCGGTCCCGGACAAAAACAAAAACGGCCCTTCTCAGGGCCATCAAAGCACGTCGGGAAGGTGTTGATTGTCGTGTCGTGTCGTGGTCGGTCGGTTGCCTTGTTGTCTGTCTGTCTGTCTTGCTTGCTGGCGTTTGTTTGTTTCATGTGTGGATGGTGGTTGGATTGTGGGGTCGTTGGCGGGCGTGGGCGGCGGCGCCGCGGTTGGTGTTACACAAAGTGTATTTTACTTTTATTATTTTTTACCTATTTATTTTGCGCCGCGTTTGTTTGTTTGTTTGTCTTGGTGGTGGTTTTGGAATAGTCTTTTTTGCTTTGCTTTGCTTTCCGGGCGTCACGTTTTGTGCCGTGGCCTGTGTGGGTGGCGCTATTGACGCTTGCGACTTGGTTCGGCCGGTGCGGTGCTTTTTTCTTTTTTTTGGAAACGGCGGCGCCGGGCCGGGCCGGGGGTGGGACGACTGGACTGGAGAGTGAGTGGGGAACTAGTCGTTGCGACCGACAAAGTTTTGCTCGCGACGGAGAGACGTTAGTGGCCCTGAAAAGGGCCGTTTTGTTTGTTTGGCGGTGTGCGGGTTTAGGCGCGCTCGCCGCGGATGCGGCGCGCGAGCTGGATGTCCTTGGGCATGATGGTGACTCGCTTGGCGTGGATTGCGCACAGGTTGGTGTCTTCGAAGAGGCCGACGAGGTAGGCCTCGCTGGCCTCCTGCAGGGCCATGACTGCGGAGCTCTGGAAGCGCAGGTCGGTCTTGAAGTCCTGGGCGATCTCGCGCACTAGGCGCTGGAATGGCAGCTTGCGGATGAGCAGCTCTGTGCTCTTCTGGTAGCGCCTGATTTCTCGCAGGGCGACGGTGCCCGGCCTGTAGCGGTGGGGCTTCTTGACGCCGCCGGTGGCGGGCGCGCTCTTCCTCGCCGCCTTGGTGGCGAGCTGTTTGCGCGGCGCCTTTCCGCCGGTGGACTTGCGGGCCGTTTGCTTTGTCCGGGCCATGGCTACTGCGGATGCGGATGCGGCGTGGAGGATATGCGTGCGCGACGGCGTCCGGTGCTGCCTTGACAACGGGCCCGCGCGCCCCGGGTGCTGCGCTTATATGCCCTCGGTGCGCGGTGGTGGGGGGAGGGGAGGGCGGGCCGCGGGGCCCCAGAGTCTATATAGGGGGGCGGCGCGCGCGCTGGGCGCCACAACCGTAGCCGACTCGCTAGCGCCGGGTGAGGAGCTTGCCTTGCTTTCTGTTTTTTATATTATTGTGGTTGAGACGCTTGAAGAAGAAGAATGACAGGCCGCGGCAAGGGAGGAAAGGGGCTCGGCAAGGGTGGCGCCAAGCGGCACCGCAAGGTGTTGCGCGACAACATCCAGGGCATCACGAAGCCCGCGATCCGCCGCCTGGCGCGCAGGGGCGGCGTGAAGCGCATCTCTGGTCTGATCTACGAGGAGACGCGCGGAGTGCTGAAGGTGTTCCTGGAGAACGTGATCCGCGACGCGGTGACGTACACTGAGCACGCCAAGCGCAAGACTGTGACGGCCATGGACGTGGTGTACGCCCTGAAGAGGCAGGGGCGCACCCTGTACGGTTTCGGCGGTTAGGCGGTGTGAGACCGAAGGAAGGAAAGAGAGATAGATTGAAAAACGGCCCTTTTCAGGGCCACCACAGTGTTCGGAAGTTGAAAAGTGCGAAAGAGTCTGTGTTGCTGGTTTTTCTTTTCCTTTTTAGTCTACTTGGCCTTTTAGTTTTGTTTGGAGTTTTTTTTGACGTGGTGTGCGGTGCGGTTGGGAGGGAAGGAAGCGTGCCCTTGCGTTGTGTGAGCTCCTTCCTTCCTTCCTTCCTTCCCCTCCCTCTTTGCTTGTATGCTTCTTGTCGGTGGATGGGCTGTGTGTTGCGGCGCGGCTGAGCGCCGAGGGGTTATTTTTGAGGTGTGTTGTTGTGCGCCACGTGTGCTGGTTAATGGTCGCGAGACTGTGCGTGCGTGGAGTTGAGTGGAGGAGGTGGCCAAGTACGTGTGTACAAGATGGCGGCGCCTGTGTGTGTAAGAAGGAAAAAAAAACCGTACACAGAGAGAGAGAGAGAGAGAGAGAGAGAGAGAGAGAGAGAGAGAAAAGTGGTGCGACGAACGACTGGAATTCTGCTTTGGACGTAGGTTTGTGTGGTGGCCCTGAAAAGGGCCGATTGTGTTTTGTTTTTTGAGCCGAGGCGGCAAATGGCGCGCTGCGTGCCAAGGGAGCACGCGGCGGTTGCCGATTGCGCTGTCTCTCTTTTAGGCCTTCTTCTCGGTCTTCTTTGGCAGCAGGACGGCCTGGATGTTGGGCAGGACACCTCCCTGTGCGATGGTGACGCCCGACAAGAGCTTGTTGAGCTCCTCGTCGTTGCGTATGGCGAGCTGCAGGTGGCGCGGGATGATGCGCGTCTTCTTGTTGTCGCGGGCCGCGTTTCCGGCCAGCTCGAGCACCTCAGCCGCGAGGTACTCCATGACGGCGGCGAGGTAGACGGGCGCCCCGGCGCCGACGCGCTCGGCGTAGTTTCCCTTGCGCAGGAGGCGGTGGATTCTGCCGACCGGGAACTGGAGCCCAGCCCTGCTTGAGCGGGACTTTGACTTGCCCTTGACTTTGCCTCCCTTTCCGCGTCCGGACATGGCGATGGGCTAGTTTGGAAAGAAGCGAGAAAGAAAAAGCACAACGCCCCAAACGGTGCGAGCCGCAGCGAGTCGAGCAGCGGAGTGCGTGCCGGCGCCGGCGGGGTGGGGGTCCTTTATGGGCTCGGGTGCGGCGGCCGGTTGCGCGCGCGCCCCATTGGTCGGCGGCCGCAGCAGGGCGAGCTGGTAAAGGTGCGGCGGCGGCGTGCGGCGGGTGCCACTGTGTGGGGAGACGCTGACTGGAGCGGAGCGCCTGACTGACTGACTGACTGCGCGTGCCTGCCTGCCTGCCTGCCTGCCTGCCTGCCTGCCTGTTTGTTCGTGATGCCGCCCAAGACTAGCGGGAAAGCCGCCAAGAAGGCTGGCAAGGCGCAGAAGAACATTTCGAAGGGCGACAAGAAGAAGAAGCGCAAGAGGAAGGAGAGCTATGCCATCTACATCTACAAGGTGCTGAAGCAGGTGCACCCTGACACGGGCATCTCTTCGAAGGCGATGAGCATCATGAACAGCTTCGTGAACGACATTTTCGAGCGCATTGCGGCCGAGGCTTCTCGCCTGGCGCACTACAACAAGCGCTCGACCATCACGTCCCGCGAGATCCAGACCGCTGTGCGGCTCTTGCTGCCTGGCGAGCTGGCCAAGCACGCGGTGAGCGAGGGCACGAAGGCGGTGACCAAGTACACGAGCTCCAAGTAAGGAGGTGGCTCTTGGAAATAGGAGGCTCGTCCGCGGCGCGGCGAAGAAAAGAAAAAACGGCCCTTTTCAGGGCCACCAAAATGCCTTTGCGGGAAGGGCGGAATTGTTGTTGTTGTTGTTGTTGTTGTTGTGAGCGGGTGGACGGGCGGCACAGCTGTAGCTGTAGCTTGTGGTGTGGTGTGGTGCGGCGCCGGCGCCTTTGGTTTTGGTGTGACGTTGGGATACGCACTTTAGGCCACAGCCGGGTCGTGGGCGTGGGTGTTTCGAGACGTGTTGGTGTTAGGGGGGCGGATCGCTGGAGTTGGCTTGTTTGATATATATATTTTTTTTTTTTTTTTTGTCCCCTTTGTATGGTATGGCCGGAGGTGTGGAACGGAAAGCAAACCGCGATTGTCGGATGTCACACCGTTGGTGGCGAGGGTGAGAAACACGTTGCCGCCTACAGCTGCTTCTACGCCGAGCGGGTGGGTTAAGTTAGTAGTTGGTTGGTTGGGCGACGTAAAAGTGGAGCGTGGAGGTGTGTGTGAACGTGAGGAGACACGCATTGCATTGTATTTGTACGCGCGAGGTGAGTTAGGAGACCACGCGCCACGACGTACGGTGCCCTCTTTCGACCTGACGTCTGACGTCTGGAGGCGGTGTCGTCATTCTGGATGTACGTGTATTTTCCGCTCAGTTGAGTGAGGTGACGCGAGACGACGGCGTCGGTGGTGTTTTTGTTTTGTTGTTGGCGCCCCGGGGATGAAGAGGGGCACCCGACGGTAACGAGAGGTTGCACTTTGTGATCGGTCGAATGTCCGGGGAGCGAGGAATAGGGTGGGGGGTTGAAAAGAAACGCCAGTGTAGGGCAACGGGACGGTGAACGTTCCCGTGGTGTCGGAGGTGTGCAGTGGGGGGGAGGAAAAAAAAAAAGCGCGTAACGGCGCGGCTGCCGTGGTGGAAACGTTCTCTCCAACTGTGGTGGTGTCCCCTGTGTGTTTTGTTGTTCTCTATATCGTGTGTCCCCTCGCACAAGACGCTCTCTGGGCGGGTTTGATTCATTCATTTTTGCATAGTCACGTAGCGTAGAATGGAATGCGCAAGAGTTGAGTGAGACTGGCGACGGTATATGGTCTGAGCAGCGTCAGCTGCACTGCACTCCCCGGAAAAGAATCTTGGATGCCGTGCTAACTGAAATTTGGTGGACGGGGTTCTCAAGGCTGTTTTGCTATTTTCTTGTTTGTTTGTCTCTAGTTAAGATGGTGAAATGACGTCGAAGAAGCAGTATTGCAAATACTGTTATGGAAATGCCCTAGTTTGATGAAAGGAAATGAAACACGCGATCTAGTGT
>NW_026062949.1:0-31081 GCF_023897955.1 Schistocerca gregaria | reverse complement strand
ACACTAGATCGCGTGTTACGTTGAGGCGTGTAAGGTCGGCTGTGAGGGCAGATTCGGTGTGTCTGTAGTTGGGGCTGGCTGGTAAATTTATTTTGTTTGTTTGTTTATCGTTGTTTTGTTTTCGCCTGTGGCGGGGGGGTTGGCGCTCCGTCGGCCGGTGCCATGTTGCGCAGGCGGCGATCGTAAAAAAGTAAAAAAAAAAAAAAAAAGAAAAAAAAATGTGTTGGAAGGGCTGTGGGTGTTGGCGGGCGAGGCGAGAGGAGGAGGACGGCCCGCGGCCGTGGCCCGACGGCTGCGGGCCGATCGGGGAAAACGGCGGAAGGCGATGGGGCGGCGGAGGTGCGTTTGTGCACGGCCGTCATCGCCGCACGACTCGGCTCGTGTGGCTGTGGCGCCGGCCGCGGTGGCCGGGCTGCCGCGGCGACGGTGTGGGAGTTTTGACGAAGGTTTGGCCATTGTGGCGGGTCGTCGGCTGGGGCTGTGGGGGCGGCATTTGGGCGGGGGCGGCGATTCTCGGCGGGCCGACCCAGGCTGTGGCGCGCGGTGGCTGCAGTTTGGCCGTGGTTTGCGGCGCCGCCGCGGCGACTGGTTGGCGACCGTGGTGTCGGTGTGTGTAGCCCCATCCTCGGTGGTTTGAATGGCGCGGGTGGTTGCGGCGCAGGTTGGGGGCTGCTCCGCGCAGGCTGTCGGACGTTGGGCGGTAGCAAGCGCGGGAGGCGCGGCGCGGCGGCGCGGCGGCGCGCCGAGTGGCGGCCGCTCTCTCGGCCGTCCGCGCCCGCCCGCGACACTGGCTGGGCCAGGCGCGTGCGCGGCTATTCTCTGCTGCGCGCCCCTCGCTGTTGTGCGTCGTCGAAGGAGAGAAGGAAGCGAAACCAAGGGGAAAAAAGAAAAGAGAACAGGCAAAAGATGGCAGACCAGGCGGCTACGAACGAGACTGCCGCGGCACCCGCCGCCACCGGCACTACGAAGAAGGCCAAGTCTGCGTCGTCTGCGAAGAAGCCGCGCGCCAAGCCTGCGCACCCGCGCACCTCTGAGATGGTGACGGCCGCCATCAAGAGTCTGAAGGAGCGCGGCGGGTCGTCGCTGCAGGCGATCAAGAAGTACATTGCCGCGCACTACAAGCTGGACGCGGAGAAGCTGGCGCCCTTTATCAAGAAGTACCTCAAGTCGGCCGTCGTGGCTGGCGAGCTGGTGCAGACGAAGGGGAAGGGCGCGTCGGGCTCTTTCAAGCTTGCCGGCGCCGGCGGCGGGGGCGGCCGAGGGCGGCAAGGCTCGTGGTGGCGGCGGTGGTGCGAAGAAGAAGCGCGCCGCTCCGGCCAGCAAGGAGAAGAAGGGGGCCCGTGCGGCCGGCGCAAAGAAGGCTGGCGGCGTGAAGGCGGCGACCGGTCGGAAGGCGGGCGCCGCCAAGAAGGCGTCTGCGGCGTCGGCCGCTCCCGCGGGTGCGAAGAAGGCGGCTGCGGCCAAGCCGGCCAAGGCCAAGTCGCCGTCGAAGGCGAAGAAGGCCGCCAAGGTTCCGACGAAGAAGCCGAAGGCGCCGCGCCCGAAGAAGGCGACGGCGACGCCGTCTAAGGCGAAGGCTTCGCCCAAGAAGAAGAAGTAAAAAGGGCAGGGAAGGGTTGGCGGTTGACACCGTCGCCTGGTGGCCGGCGCGCAACCAGAGGCTGTCGCGCGGTCCCGGACAAAAACAAAAAACGGCCCTTCTCAGGGCCATCAAAGCACGTCGGGAAGGTGTTGATTGTCGTGTCGTGGTCGGTCGGTTGCCTTGTCTGTCTGTCTTGCTTGCTGGCGTTTGTTTGTTTGTTTCATGTGTGGATGGTGTTTGCGTGCCGCGGTGGTTGGATTGTGGGGGTCGTTGGCGGGCGTGGGCGGCGGCGCCGCGGTTGGTGTTACATAAAGTGTATTTTACTTTTATTATTTTTACCTATTTATTTTGCGCCGCGTTTGTTTGTTTGTCTTGGTGGTGGTTTTGGAATAGTCTTTTTTGCTTTGCTTTGCTTTGCTTTCCGGGCGTCACGTTTTGTGCCGTGGCCTGTGTGGGTGGCGCTATTGACGCTTGCGACTTGGCTCGGCCGGTGCGGTGCTTTTTTTTTTTTTTTTTTTTTTTTTGGAAACGGCGGCGCCGGGCCGGGCCGGGCCGGGGGTGGGACGACTGGACTGGACTGGAGAGTGAGTGGGGAACTAGTCGTTGCGACCGACAAAGTTTTGCTCGCGACGGAGAGACGTTAGTGGCCCTGAAAAGGGCCGTTTTGTTTGTTTGGCGGTGTGCGGGTTTAGGCGCGCTCGCCGCGGATGCGGCGCGCGAGCTGGATGTCCTTGGGCATGATGGTGACTCGCTTGGCGTGGATTGCGCACAGGTTGGTGTCTTCGAAGAGGCCGACGAGGTAGGCCTCGCTGGCCTCCTGCAGGGCCATGACTGCGGAGCTCTGGAAGCGCAGGTCGGTCTTGAAGTCCTGGGCGATCTCGCGCACTAGGCGCTGGAATGGCAGCTTGCGGATGAGCAGCTCTGTGCTCTTCTGGTAGCGCCTGATTTCTCGCAGGGCGACGGTGCCCGGCCTGTAGCGGTGGGGCTTCTTGACGCCGCCGGTGGCGGGCGCGCTCTTCCTCGCCGCCTTGGTGGCGAGCTGTTTGCGCGGCGCCTTTCCGCCGGTGGACTTGCGGGCCGTTTGCTTTGTCCGGGCCATGGCTACTGCGGATGCGGATGCGGCGTGGAGGATATGCGTGCGCGACGGCGTCCGGTGCTGCCTTGACAACGGGCCCGCGCGCCCCGGGTGCTGCGCTTATATGCCCTCGGTGCGCGGTGGTGGGGGGAGGGGAGGGCGGGCCGCGGGGCCCCAGAGTCTATATAGGGGGGCGGCGCGCGCGCTGGGCGCCACAACCGTAGCCGACTCGCTAGCGCCGGGTGAGGAGCTTGCCTTGCTTTCTTGTTTTTTATATTATTGTGGTTGAGACGCTTGAAGAAGAAGAAGAATGACAGGCCGCGGCAAGGGAGGAAAGGGGCTCGGCAAGGGTGGCGCCAAGCGGCACCGCAAGGTGTTGCGCGACAACATCCAGGGCATCACGAAGCCCGCGATCCGCCGCCTGGCGCGCAGGGGCGGCGTGAAGCGCATCTCTGGTCTGATCTACGAGGAGACGCGCGGAGTGCTGAAGGTGTTCCTGGAGAACGTGATCCGCGACGCGGTGACGTACACTGAGCACGCCAAGCGCAAGACTGTGACGGCCATGGACGTGGTGTACGCCCTGAAGAGGCAGGGGCGCACCCTGTACGGTTTCGGCGGTTAGGCGGTGTGAGACCGAAGGAAGGAAAGAGAGAGATTGAGAAACGGCCCTTTTCAGGGCCACCACAGTGTTCGGAAGTTGAAAAGTGCGAAAGAGTCTGTGTTGCTGGTTTTTTCTCTTTTCCTTTTTAGTCTACTTGGCCTTTTAGTTTTGTTTGGAGGGTTTTTTTGACGTGGTGTGCGGTGCGGTTGGGAGGGAAGGAAGCGTGCCCTTGCGTTGTGTGAGCTCCTTCCTTCCTTCCTTCCTTCCTTCCCCTCCCTCTTTGCTTGTATGCTTCTTGTCGGTGGATGGGCTGTGTGTTGCGGCGCGGCTGAGTGCCGAGGGGTTATTTTTGAGGTGTGTTGTTGTGCGCCACGTGTGCTGGTTAATGGTCGCGAGACTGTGCGTGCGTGGAGTTGAGTGGAGGAGGTGGCCAAGTACGTGTGTACAAGATGGCGGCGCCTGTGTGTGTAAGAAGGAAAAAACCGTACACAGAAAGAGAGAGAGAAAAGTGGTGCGACGAACGACTGGAATTCTGCTTTGGACGTAGGTTTGTGTGGTGGCCCTGAAAAGGGCCGATTGTGTTTTGTTTTTTGAGCCGAGGCGGCAAATGGCGCGCTGCGTGCCAAGGGAGCACGCGGCGGTTGCCGATTGCGCTGTCTCTCTTTTAGGCCTTCTTCTCGGTCTTCTTTGGCAGCAGGACGGCCTGGATGTTGGGCAGGACACCTCCCTGTGCGATGGTGACGCCCGACAAGAGCTTGTTGAGCTCCTCGTCGTTGCGTATGGCGAGCTGCAGGTGGCGCGGGATGATGCGCGTCTTCTTGTTGTCGCGGGCCGCGTTTCCGGCCAGCTCGAGCACCTCAGCCGCGAGGTACTCCATGACGGCGGCGAGGTAGACGGGCGCCCCGGCGCCGACGCGCTCGGCGTAGTTTCCCTTGCGCAGGAGGCGGTGGATTCTGCCGACCGGGAACTGGAGCCCAGCCCTGCTTGAGCGGGACTTTGACTTGCCCTTGACTTTGCCTCCCTTTCCGCGTCCGGACATGGCGATGGGCTAGTTTGGAAAGAAGCGAGAAAGAAAAGCACAACGCCCCAAACGGTGCGAGCCGCAGCGAGTCGAGCAGCGGAGTGCGTGCCGGCGCCGGCGGGGTGGGGGTCCTTTATGGGCTCGGGTGCGGCGGCCGGTTGCGCGCGCGCCCCATTGGTCGGCGGCCGCAGCAGGGCGAGCTGGTAAAGGTGCGGCGGCGGCGTGCGGCGGGTGCCACTGTGTGGGGAGACGCTGACTGGAGCGGAGCGCCTGACTGACTGACTGTTTGTTCGTGATGCCGCCCAAGACTAGCGGGAAAGCCGCCAAGAAGGCTGGCAAGGCGCAGAAGAACATTTCGAAGGGCGACAAGAAGAAGAAGCGCAAGAGGAAGGAGAGCTATGCCATCTACATCTACAAGGTGCTGAAGCAGGTGCACCCTGACACGGGCATCTCTTCGAAGGCGATGAGCATCATGAACAGCTTCGTGAACGACATTTTCGAGCGCATTGCGGCCGAGGCTTCTCGCCTGGCGCACTACAACAAGCGCTCGACCATCACGTCCCGCGAGATCCAGACCGCTGTGCGGCTCTTGCTGCCTGGCGAGCTGGCCAAGCACGCGGTGAGCGAGGGCACGAAGGCGGTGACCAAGTACACGAGCTCCAAGTAAGGAGGTGGCTCTTGGAAATAGGAGGCTCGTCCGCGGCGCGGCGAAGAAAAGAAAAAACGGCCCTTTTCAGGGCCACCGAAATGCCTTTGCGGGAAGGGCGGAATTGTTGTTGTTGTTGTTGTTGTTGTTGTTGTTGTGAGCGGGTGGACGGCGGCACAGCTGTAGCTGTAGCTTGTGGTGTGGTGCGGCGCCGGCGCCTTTGGTTTTGGTGTGACGTTGGGATACGCACTTTAGCCACAGCCGGGTCGTGGGCGTGGGTGTTTCGAGACGTGTTGGTGTTAGGGGGGCGGATCGCTGGAGTTGGCTTGTTTGATATATATATATATATATGTATATATATTTTTTTTGTCCCCTTTGTATGGTATGGCCGGAGGTGTGGAACGGAAAGCAAACCGCGACTGTCGGATGTCACACCGTTGGTGGCGAGGGTGAGAAACACGTTGCCGCCTACAGCTGCTTCTACGCCGAGCGGGTGCGTTAAGTTAGTTGGTTGGTTGGGCGACGTAAAAGTGGAGCGTGGAGGTGTGTGTGAACGTGAGGAGACACGCATTGCATTGTATTTGTACGCGCGAGGTGAGTTAGGAGACCACGCGCCACGACGTACGGTGCCCTCTTTCGACCTGACGTCTGACGTCTGGTTTTTGTTTGTGGAGGCGGTGTCGTCATTCTGGATGTACGTGTATTTTCCGCTCAGTTGAGTGAGGTGACGCGAGACGACGGCGTCGGTGGTGTTTTTGTTTTGTTGTTGGCGCCCCGGGGATGAAGAGGGGCACCCGACGGTAACGAGAGGTTGCACTTTGTGATCGGTCGAATGTCCGGGGAGCGAGGAATAGGGTGGGGGGTTGAAAAGAAACGCCAGTGTAGGGCAACGGGACGGTGAACGTTCCCGTGGTGTCGGAGGTGTGCAGTGGGGGGGAGGAAAAAAAAAAGCGCGTAACGGCGCGGCTGCCGTGGTGGAAACGTTCTCTCCAACTTTGGTGGTGTCCCCTGTGTGTTTTGTTGTTCTCTATATCGTGTGTCCCCTCGCACAAGACGCTCTCTGGGCGGGTTTGATTCATTCATTTTTGCATTGTCACGTAGCGTAGAATGGAATGCGCAAGAGTTGAGTGAGACTGGCGACGGTATATGGTCTGAGCAGCGTCAGCTGCACTGCACACTCCCCGGAAAAGAATCTTGGATGCCGTGCTAACTGAAATTTGGTGGACGGGGTTCTCAGGGCTGTTTTCCTATTTTGTTGTTTGTTTGTCTCTAGTTAAGATGGTGAAATGACGTCGAAGAAGCAGTATTGCAAATACTGTTATGGAAATGCCCTAGTTTGATGAAAGGAAATGTGTGTTGAATATACAGGATGGTAAAGACCAAGTGCGTTGAAAGAAACGTTGTGAAGGAACGAACGTTCCCTGAATTGGTTTCTTTTTGTTCCCGAGTTGTGTACAATGGACGACGGTTGTGCCATATCGCAGCATTGCATCATCCCCAGGTTTTATTTCAATTGAGCGATAAAAAAAGGAAAAAGAGAAGAACAAGAACACTATCGAAATGGTCTATGGTGTGTGACCCACAATTGTTGTCTTTAAATCACTTACCCAACCATGTCGTAAAAATATTTTTTTTTTTTTTTTACAGTGGCTGCCGAATGACCTAGATGTAACAGAGAGAGAGAGAAACACATGGCGTGTCAGATGTTTGTTTTCTTTTCCCCCCCGTCAAGTGGCAAATGCGAACACCGTCAGCTGTAATTGACGATCGACACTAGTATGGCGCGAAAAGGGGGTGCGACCTGTGCAGTTGTGGGTGAAACTTTGGGTGATGGGCTGTCATGCGGCATCGCGTGCGTTCATTACCCCTCGGCGGCGGCGCCGCAGCTCCGTCCAGCTCGCGCTCTCGGAAACAACCCTCTCGTAATGCCGCGTCTCCTCCGTCACTGCAATTTTCAAAGGGAAACCTGTGTGGCCGGTGGGGGTGTGTCAACCGTTGGCCTCAAGCTCCGCCGACAAAAAGTGTTGAGTGTATCCAGTGTGAGAGAGGTTGACGCTTTTCGTGGGGTGTGTGTGTGTGTGTGTGGCAATGTTTTGAAAAGTTTGCAACGTACGTTAAGAAGTGTTGACGCTGAAACTTGCGGGCTGTGTGGCCCTGGTGGTTGGCTGGCTGGAGACGCGGGCGTGTCCAGTCGGTCGGTTGTTGTGGCTGAAAGGTACGTATACGGTTCCGCCGTCCCGTCGGAACTGCGTCTGTCTGGAAGGTATGACGTGACGTGCAGTTTTTATTAGGTCAGCCCTTGTTGTGTATTGTTCCATTTGTTGCTCACTCGTCACCCGTATTTGGTGTGGCGATGTATGTGGACGTACTGCTGGATCAGTGTCAGGGTTTCCGTGGGAGGTGTTGGTTGGGGTTGGATTTGCCTGACACGGCTGAGTCCGCAATTGGCCTGCCGTTCGTTGATGCGATATGTGGGTTCTGAGGAAGAATGTGTACGAGATAGTTGCCCCTGCCCTGCCCTTTCTTTCGCGTTCGTGTGTGCCCCCCTTGTTGTGTAGTGTGGGTTGAAAATGGTTCTTTACCGAGTGGGGGGGAATGGGATGGACGGATCCGTTGCTGTTGCTGTCACCGTCAAGACAACGCACGCACGCACGCACCCCTGTCCTACGAGAAGGTGTGTCAACCGGGGTTTCGGTAGTCGTGTGTGTAGGGGACGGGGAGAAGCAAAGTGGAGAGTGCGGCACGGGCAGAGAGTGGAATTGGGGCGCGTTGATGTTGGGAAACATCCCCCAAGGGTTGCGGGATGATGTGGCGGTGAGAGCGGGGGGCGGGGGAGAAAAGAAAAGCGAAAAAGAACTAAGGAAGAGGAGGAGGCGTGCGTGCGCGCAGTGGCGGGGCACCAAAGACCTGTCGTGTGGTGTCGGCCGAACGCGAGCGCGAACGCGAACGCTGTGTGCGGGGGCAGCGTTCGGCACGGAGAAGCGAGGAGGAGAGAGAGAGAGAGAGAGAGAGAGAGAGAGAGAGAGAGAGATACAAACACGCGATCTAGTGTTCGAAGGACCGGATCTGTCCTTGATCCCTGCCTTCTGTCTGATTATGTTGGGTAACAAAATGATGGGTCTCTTGGGTGTGTGTAGATGTTTGTTGTTTGAGTGAGTGTTATGGTGTTTGTATTTTATTTTTGTTTATCATGGTATGTTGTAGTTTGTGGTGTTTTGTCGTGATGGGAAATGTCGTTCTTGGGTCGGGTGGATTTTGTCCCAGATTTCTGATGAGTGGGTGGTTCGAATCCGTGGTTTGGTGGAAAAAAAAAAAAAAAAAAAAAAAAAAAAAAAAAAAAAAAACAACAAAAACAACTTTATGGATTTTTCTTTGGATGATTTCCGGGATTTTGATTGAGTATGTTATGGTTTGTGTATATGTCTCGGTTTGTCTGGTACCGGCCGGCATCAGCAGTAATTCTGAAGTATTTGTTCTGCACCCTTTTTTACTCTTGTTATGTTTGGTGTCTGCGGCCATTGACCAGATTTTCAGAGCCGTAAGTGATGGCTGGTTCCTATGACGGTTTTGAAGATTTTCTTTTTGGCGCGCATATTTATTCTGTTTCCTTTGATGATTGGGTACAGTCTGAATATTGCTGCTGCAGCCTTGTTACAAACGTGTGTAACATGGTCTCTAAATGTCAACCTCTTGTCCAGCTTGATGCCTAGATACTTTATTGTGCCTGACCATGGAAGATTGTTATTTCTGAGGCGTATATGCAGGTTAGGAGGTATTCTTTTTGAATGTGAATCGTATTGTATTGCTTGGGTTTTCTCCGCGTTTATTGTTTTTTGTTTCCATTGGTTAGCCCATTTCTGGATGGATTGTAGGTGTTGCTCTATTTTTGTGACTCTATATTGCAGGTTAGAACTGCTGCGGTAGACTGCAGTGTCGTCTGCAAATAGTGACAAGTGTCCTCCCAGCTGTTTGTTTGTGTATATTGAGTAGAGAATGGGCCCCAGCACTGAGCCTTGCGGGACTCCAGCCTCTATGGATCTAGTGTTACTTGCCGCTCCTGGTACATGGACATAGAATGCTCCGTTGCGGAGAAAAGAAGCAATAATGTGGATGGGGCAGTTGTACTGGTGGAGCTTGTAGATAAGGCGTTATCCGATGTCAAGCAGGACTGCTCCAGTACTGTGTCTAATGTTTCTGGCCTGACATATGTGCTCGACTAGTCTGGTCACCTGGTGGGTGGTGCTGTGTTCTTCGCGGAATCGGAATTGTTGTGGGATGATTATGTTGTTATCCTTTAAGAATTGAATTTCTTCAGTTCAGTTTGAATGAGCTTTCCGAGGACCTTTCCAAGGAAGTTGGCCTATAGTTTTGCGGAAATAATAAGTCCTTGTTTGGCTTTGGTAATGTGATGACTCGGGCCTGTTTCCAAGTAGTTTAGTCTGAAGCAAGCATTATATATTGATGTTAGATAGATAATTGATAGTTGCTGGAGGTAGGTGATGTAGTAGTTGCGGTTTGATGGAATCTGGGCCTGATGCCTTCTTAGGATGTGTGTATGTTTGTGATGTGATAAGATACGGGGTTTCTGCGTTTATTGGATTGTGAAAGATGTTCTGATCGGGGCACTTAGGATGCGGTTTTACCCTTCTGAGTACCATTTCCTGGTGGTCATCAGTTTCGTCATCTACCGCTTCTGGTGCTTGGAATTGCCTTTCTAGTGAATCCGCCAGTGCTTCAGCTCGGTCTGTGGGGTCGTTCCTTCCCCATGTAGATGTAGATGTTTCGTGTCTAGTTTACGAGTTTTAAGAAATTTCCAGAATTTTTCCTGGTCCCTTCCTGCTTCTCGTAACGTTTCCTCCCACGCCTCGCTACGGTGGTTTTCGGAGCTCTCTTTTTGATCCTCCCGGCCAATTGCTCTGATTTTCGTCGGTCGGCTGGGTCCCTGTAGTTTCTGGCGCGCGCGGGCTGCGGTTGGCGCCTTTGGTGGCAACGGCCGGGGCAAGCAGCGGTGTGTGGTGTGGTGCGGGGCGGGCAGGGGCAGGGGCAGGGGCAGTGGTGGTTGACGGATGGCCTGGGGGCCGAAAAACGGGGCCGGACGGCGGACGGCGGACGGCGGACGGATGTTGAGAGAGGCGGCGCGCACGCGTCTCGCGCGGACACAGGCGCCACAGCGTTGATGATTGGAAGGAGGTGCGGTGCGGGGATGGGCCCAGGAAAAAAGACGGTCGTGGCCCCTGTCTTGGGTGCGTGTCGACGTCAGCACCGTCGGTGTGGTGTGGGCAGGGAGGGGGGAAAAGCGGGCTGCGGGCTGCGGAGGGAATGGTGGTGGGGAGTAGGCACACATGTGGGCGGGCGCAAAATCGGCCGGTGCCCGTAAACCGCGGCGGGATATTGGGTGGAAAAGAGGGAAATTGTAGAAAGGAAAACAAGCGGAGGGGGCGAATGTGGTGGGGTGGGGGGACGGGCGGGGGCGAGGCGACAGCTTGCTTTTTCTTTTTCATTTTATTTTATTTTGTTGTAGTGTTTTTGTTTTTTTTTTTTTGTTTTTTTTTGCGTGTGTGTGGCCTTGGAGAGGCTGGTCTTGTGTGGCTTACGCTTTGGGTGCGTGTGTTGGTACTTTTTCGTTTTTTTCTTGTTCTGCAGAGCAGGGGCGGGGCGGTGGGAACGGCTGGCTGGCTGTGCCCAGAGGAGGAGGAGACGCTGGCGGCGGGCCCGGCTCCTGGGGCTGCTGTTGCATGCGCTGTGCAAAGAAAGGAAGAGTGGGTTTGTTTGGCTGGTGAAGTGCATTATTTAAGTGTGGGCTTGCCGGCCTGGCTCCGATGCGCAGGTAGATAGATGCCGGCGGCGACCGCAGGCAGGCGCGTTGTGTGTACAGAGGGACGAGCCATGTGTTTTGCAAGCAGGACGTGGCGTGCCGAGTGGAGAGGAGGCGGCGGCTCGGCTCGGTTCGGCCCGGTCCGGCGGTGCCGCGCTGTTGTCGCGGACGTGAGCGCCCCCTGGCGGGCGGGTGGTTGGCGGCGGCGTGGTGGACGCGTGTGGCAGTTGTGTGCACGGGTTGCTTGGGCGAGTGAGCAGTGGCTGGCGGTGTTGGCGCGTCGTCGGGGAGGTATGTGTTGCGGCCGCGTCTGCTGCGCGCTGCGTCGTTGTGTCGACTGTGTGTGGGCGTGGGCACGTGTGCTCTGCCGAGGGCGTCGTAAAAAAGTGGGTCGCGGTGTGCGTGCGTAGCCCGTGATGATGTATTGTGCGTCGCGTCGTTGTGTGCGAAACGGATGCCGAGAGGTGTGTGGTGAGTGCGAAGCGCGAATGTGCGGCGTTTGGCGGTTTCGGTGTGTTTTCTGTTTTTGCGGCGTGAGAGTGGGGCTGGCTGGCTGTTTGTTGTTGGTTGCCTTGTGTGTGTAGGTTGATGGCGCGACGCGGAGGGGACGCCGTTTGCTGCGTGCCTTGCCTCGCGTGTGTTTGGGTCGTGGGGGCGGTGTTTTTGTTTGTATTTGGATTTTCATTTTTTGGCGTGTTGTGTCGTGTATGGCAAGGGCGAGAGGAGTAGTGCGGTAGTGGTAGTGCAGTAGTGTCGTTGCGGCACGGGCGTCTGGTGGGGCTGTGCGTCGTGGCGGGGAAGGTGTGTAGGTTGCGGCGATGCGGCGAGCCCAGCCCGTCGTTTGACGGTGTGCCGGGTGAGTTGCGCTGCGAATCGAGTGTGGCGGGAAGGGAGCTGCGTGGCGCCTGCGTCCGTTGGCAGCAGGGGCTGTGCTTTTGAGAGTTTGTTTGATTTCGGGACGACGACGACGACGACGACTGGTTGGTTGGTTGGTTGGTTGGTGGGTGGGGTGGCGTGCACGTTTGTCGTACTGGGCGAGTCGATTGCCTGCCGGCTGGCGAAAGGTGCGCCGCCGCCGCCCGTCTCTCGCGCTCTGTGTTGTTTTTTTTTTTTTTTTTCTGTGTGTGTCGGCTGCGTTTTTGTTTGCGGTGCGCGCGAAAACGGTGGTGCCGAAAGTGTGCCGGCGTGGCGTTGCGACCGCGACCGCGACCGCGACCGCGACGAGCCGCGGGCGCGCCATTTGGCTGGTGTTGCGTGAAGAGCGGCTGTGTACGGGTAGTGGCTGTAGCCGTACGTGTACGTGCATCCGGCCCGGCCGCCAGCCCAGCCCAGCCCAGCCGAGTCGGGTGAGCGGAGGCCGACACGTGGTGGTGCTGTGCTCTCTCGGCTCGGGGGGGTTTGTGTGTGTGTGCGTGCGTGCGTGCGTGCGTGTGTGTGTGTGTGTGTGTGTGTGTGTGTGTGTGTGTGTGTGTGTGTGTCTCGTTCGCTCTCCGGAATCTGCTCGTTCTGCTGATCCCCGCCTGTCGGCGTCGTTTATTTTTACTTATTTATTTTTTACCTGTTGTTTGTTTTTCGACGTCGTCTTGCAGTTTTGTCCTTTGCGGCGTGCCGACGACCCGCCGCGCGACCTTATGAAACCCCAAAGCGTGGCGTGGCCGAGCCGCAGCAGCTAAGGGGGTGCGGCCGCCTCGACGCCTTAACCTCCTAAACTTCTTTAAGCCGTTAACGCAGCCACCTAAACTAACGTAACCTAACCTAAGCCCTTAGGCCAACCCCCAAGTCGCCTTAACCTAACGTACGTGACCGCAACCTTAGCTTAACGCCTACGTTAAGACGTGACGTCACGTCAACGCTTAACCTAACCCTGACGCCTTCTTAGCCTAACCTGACGTAACCTAAGGTAAGGTAACCGTTGAAAGAAAGAAACCACCTTTGTTTTGACGTTGAGGCGTGTAAGGTCGGCTGTGAGGGCAGATTCGGTGTGTCTGTAGTTGGGGCTGGCTGGTAAATTTATTTTGTTTGTTTGTTTATCGTTGTTTTGTTTTCGCCTGTGGCGGGGGGGTTGGCGCTCCGTCGGCCGGTGCCATGTTGCGCAGGCGGCGATCGTAAAAAAGTAAAAAAAAAAAAAAAAAGAAAAAAAAATGTGTTGGAAGGGCTGTGGGTGTTGGCGGGCGAGGCGAGAGGAGGAGGACGGCCCGCGGCCGTGGCCCGACGGCTGCGGGCCGATCGGGAAAACGGCGGAAGGCGATGGGGCGGCGGAGGTGCGTTTGTGCACGGCCGTCATCGCCGCACGACTCGGCTCGTGTGGCTGTGGCGCCGGCCGCGGTGGCCGGGCTGCCGCGGCGACGGTGTGGGAGTTTTGACGAAGGTTTGGCCATTGTGGCGGGTCGTCGGCTGGGGCTGTGGGGGCGGCATTTGGGCGGGGGCGGCGATTCTCGGCGGGCCGACCCAGGCTGTGGCGCGCGGTGGCTGCAGTTTGGCCGTGGTTTGCGGCGCCGCCGCGGCGACTGGTTGGCGACCGTGGTGTCGGTGTGTGTAGCCCCATCCTCGGTGGTTTGAATGGCGCGGGTGGTTGCGGCGCAGGTTGGGGGCTGCTCCGCGCAGGCTGTCGGACGTTGGGCGGTAGCAAGCGCGGGAGGCGCGGCGCGGCGGCGCGGCGGCGCGCCGAGTGGCGGCCGCTCTCTCGGCCGTCCGCGCCCGCCCGCGACACTGGCTGGGCCAGGCGCGTGCGCGGCTATTCTCTGCTGCGCGCCCCTCGCTGTTGTGCGTCGTCGAAGGAGAGAAGGAAGCGAAACCAAGGGGAAAAAAAGAAAAGAGAACAGGCAAAAGATGGCAGACCAGGCGGCTACGAACGAGACTGCCGCGGCACCCGCCGCCACCGGCACTACGAAGAAGGCCAAGTCTGCGTCGTCTGCGAAGAAGCCGCGCGCCAAGCCTGCGCACCCGCGCACCTCTGAGATGGTGACGGCCGCCATCAAGAGTCTGAAGGAGCGCGGCGGGTCGTCGCTGCAGGCGATCAAGAAGTACATTGCCGCGCACTACAAGCTGGACGCGGAGAAGCTGGCGCCCTTTATCAAGAAGTACCTCAAGTCGGCCGTCGTGGCTGGCGAGCTGGTGCAGACGAAGGGGAAGGGCGCGTCGGGCTCTTTCAAGCTTGCCGGCGCCGGCGGCGGGGCGGCCGAGGGCGGCAAGGCTCGTGGTGGCGGCGGTGGTGCGAAGAAGAAGCGCGCCGCTCCGGCCAGCAAGGAGAAGAAGGGGGCCCGTGCGGCCGGCGCAAAGAAGGCTGGCGGCGTGAAGGCGGCGACCGGTCGGAAGGCGGGCGCCGCCAAGAAGGCGTCTGCGGCGTCGGCCGCTCCCGCGGGTGCGAAGAAGGCGGCTGCGGCCAAGCCGGCCAAGGCCAAGTCGCCGTCGAAGGCGAAGAAGGCCGCCAAGGTTCCGACGAAGAAGCCGAAGGCGCCGCGCCCGAAGAAGGCGACGGCGACGCCGTCTAAGGCGAAGGCTTCGCCCAAGAAGAAGAAGTAAAAAGGGCAGGGAAGGGTTGGCGGTTGACACCGTCGCCTGGTGGCCGGCGCGCAACCAGAGGCTGTCGCGCGGTCCCGGACAAAAACAAAAACGGCCCTTCTCAGGGCCATCAAAGCACGTCGGGAAGGTGTTGATTGTCGTGTCGTGGTCGGTCGGTTGCCTTGTCTGTCTGTCTTGCTTGCTGGCGTTTGTTTGTTTGTTTCATGTGTGGATGGTGTTTGCGTGCCGCGGTGGTTGGATTGTGGGGTCGTTGGCGGGCGTGGGCGGCGGCGCCGCGGTTGGTGTTACATAAAGTGTATTTTACTTTTATTATTTTTACCTATTTATTTTGCGCCGCGTTTGTTTGTTTGTCTTGGTGGTGGTTTTGGAATAGTCTTTTTTGCTTTGCTTTGCTTTGCTTTCCGGGCGTCACGTTTTGTGCCGTGGCCTGTGTGGGTGGCGCTATTGACGCTTGCGACTTGGCTCGGCCGGTGCGGTGCTTTTTTTTTTTTTTTTTTTTTTTTTGGAAACGGCGGCGCCGGGCCGGGCCGGGCCGGGGGTGGGACGACTGGACTGGACTGGAGAGTGAGTGGGGAACTAGTCGTTGCGACCGACAAAGTTTTGCTCGCGACGGAGAGACGTTAGTGGCCCTGAAAAGGGCCGTTTTGTTTGTTTGGCGGTGTGCGGGTTTAGGCGCGCTCGCCGCGGATGCGGCGCGCGAGCTGGATGTCCTTGGGCATGATGGTGACTCGCTTGGCGTGGATTGCGCACAGGTTGGTGTCTTCGAAGAGGCCGACGAGGTAGGCCTCGCTGGCCTCCTGCAGGGCCATGACTGCGGAGCTCTGGAAGCGCAGGTCGGTCTTGAAGTCCTGGGCGATCTCGCGCACTAGGCGCTGGAATGGCAGCTTGCGGATGAGCAGCTCTGTGCTCTTCTGGTAGCGCCTGATTTCTCGCAGGGCGACGGTGCCCGGCCTGTAGCGGTGGGGCTTCTTGACGCCGCCGGTGGCGGGCGCGCTCTTCCTCGCCGCCTTGGTGGCGAGCTGTTTGCGCGGCGCCTTTCCGCCGGTGGACTTGCGGGCCGTTTGCTTTGTCCGGGCCATGGCTACTGCGGATGCGGATGCGGCGTGGAGGATATGCGTGCGCGACGGCGTCCGGTGCTGCCTTGACAACGGGCCCGCGCGCCCCGGGTGCTGCGCTTATATGCCCTCGGTGCGCGGTGGTGGGGGGAGGGGAGGGCGGGCCGCGGGGCCCCAGAGTCTATATAGGGGGGCGGCGCGCGCGCTGGGCGCCACAACCGTAGCCGACTCGCTAGCGCCGGGTGAGGAGCTTGCCTTGCTTTCTTGTTTTTTATATTATTGTGGTTGAGACGCTTGAAGAAGAAGAAGAATGACAGGCCGCGGCAAGGGAGGAAAGGGGCTCGGCAAGGGTGGCGCCAAGCGGCACCGCAAGGTGTTGCGCGACAACATCCAGGGCATCACGAAGCCCGCGATCCGCCGCCTGGCGCGCAGGGGCGGCGTGAAGCGCATCTCTGGTCTGATCTACGAGGAGACGCGCGGAGTGCTGAAGGTGTTCCTGGAGAACGTGATCCGCGACGCGGTGACGTACACTGAGCACGCCAAGCGCAAGACTGTGACGGCCATGGACGTGGTGTACGCCCTGAAGAGGCAGGGGCGCACCCTGTACGGTTTCGGCGGTTAGGCGGTGTGAGACCGAAGGAAGGAAAGAGAGAGATTGAGAAACGGCCCTTTTCAGGGCCACCACAGTGTTCGGAAGTTGAAAAGTGCGAAAGAGTCTGTGTTGCTGGTTTTTTCTCTTTTCCTTTTTAGTCTACTTGGCCTTTTAGTTTTGTTTGGAGGGTTTTTTTGACGTGGTGTGCGGTGCGGTTGGGAGGGAAGGAAGCGTGCCCTTGCGTTGTGTGAGCTCCTTCCTTCCTTCCTTCCTTCCTTCCCCTCCCTCTTTGCTTGTATGCTTCTTGTCGGTGGATGGGCTGTGTGTTGCGGCGCGGCTGAGTGCCGAGGGGTTATTTTTGAGGTGTGTTGTTGTGCGCCACGTGTGCTGGTTAATGGTCGCGAGACTGTGCGTGCGTGGAGTTGAGTGGAGGAGGTGGCCAAGTACGTGTGTACAAGATGGCGGCGCCTGTGTGTGTAAGAAGGAAAAAACCGTACACAGAAAGAGAGAGAGAAAAGTGGTGCGACGAACGACTGGAATTCTGCTTTGGACGTAGGTTTGTGTGGTGGCCCTGAAAAGGGCCGATTGTGTTTTGTTTTTTGAGCCGAGGCGGCAAATGGCGCGCTGCGTGCCAAGGGAGCACGCGGCGGTTGCCGATTGCGCTGTCTCTCTTTTAGGCCTTCTTCTCGGTCTTCTTTGGCAGCAGGACGGCCTGGATGTTGGGCAGGACACCTCCCTGTGCGATGGTGACGCCCGACAAGAGCTTGTTGAGCTCCTCGTCGTTGCGTATGGCGAGCTGCAGGTGGCGCGGGATGATGCGCGTCTTCTTGTTGTCGCGGGCCGCGTTTCCGGCCAGCTCGAGCACCTCAGCCGCGAGGTACTCCATGACGGCGGCGAGGTAGACGGGCGCCCCGGCGCCGACGCGCTCGGCGTAGTTTCCCTTGCGCAGGAGGCGGTGGATTCTGCCGACCGGGAACTGGAGCCCAGCCCTGCTTGAGCGGGACTTTGACTTGCCCTTGACTTTGCCTCCCTTTCCGCGTCCGGACATGGCGATGGGCTAGTTTGGAAAGAAGCGAGAAAGAAAAGCACAACGCCCCAAACGGTGCGAGCCGCAGCGAGTCGAGCAGCGGAGTGCGTGCCGGCGCCGGCGGGGTGGGGGTCCTTTATGGGCTCGGGTGCGGCGGCCGGTTGCGCGCGCGCCCCATTGGTCGGCGGCCGCAGCAGGGCGAGCTGGTAAAGGTGCGGCGGCGGCGTGCGGCGGGTGCCACTGTGTGGGGAGACGCTGACTGGAGCGGAGCGCCTGACTGACTGACTGTTTGTTCGTGATGCCGCCCAAGACTAGCGGGAAAGCCGCCAAGAAGGCTGGCAAGGCGCAGAAGAACATTTCGAAGGGCGACAAGAAGAAGAAGCGCAAGAGGAAGGAGAGCTATGCCATCTACATCTACAAGGTGCTGAAGCAGGTGCACCCTGACACGGGCATCTCTTCGAAGGCGATGAGCATCATGAACAGCTTCGTGAACGACATTTTCGAGCGCATTGCGGCCGAGGCTTCTCGCCTGGCGCACTACAACAAGCGCTCGACCATCACGTCCCGCGAGATCCAGACCGCTGTGCGGCTCTTGCTGCCTGGCGAGCTGGCCAAGCACGCGGTGAGCGAGGGCACGAAGGCGGTGACCAAGTACACGAGCTCCAAGTAAGGAGGTGGCTCTTGGAAATAGGAGGCTCGTCCGCGGCGCGGCGAAGAAAAGAAAAAACGGCCCTTTTCAGGGCCACCGAAATGCCTTTGCGGGAAGGGCGGAATTGTTGTTGTTGTTGTTGTTGTTGTTGTTGTTGTGAGCGGGTGGACGGCGGCACAGCTGTAGCTGTAGCTTGTGGTGTGGTGCGGCGCCGGCGCCTTTGGTTTTGGTGTGACGTTGGGATACGCACTTTAGCCACAGCCGGGTCGTGGGCGTGGGTGTTTCGAGACGTGTTGGTGTTAGGGGGGCGGATCGCTGGAGTTGGCTTGTTTGATATATATATATATATATATATATATTTTTTTTTGTCCCCTTTGTATGGTATGGCCGGAGGTGTGGAACGGAAAGCAAACCGCGACTGTCGGATGTCACACCGTTGGTGGCGAGGGTGAGAAACACGTTGCCGCCTACAGCTGCTTCTACGCCGAGCGGGTGCGTTAAGTTAGTTGGTTGGTTGGGCGACGTAAAAGTGGAGCGTGGAGGTGTGTGTGAACGTGAGGAGACACGCATTGCATTGTATTTGTACGCGCGAGGTGAGTTAGGAGACCACGCGCCACGACGTACGGTGCCCTCTTTCGACCTGACGTCTGACGTCTGGTTTTTGTTTGTGGAGGCGGTGTCGTCATTCTGGATGTACGTGTATTTTCCGCTCAGTTGAGTGAGGTGACGCGAGACGACGGCGTCGGTGGTGTTTTTGTTTTGTTGTTGGCGCCCCGGGGATGAAGAGGGGCACCCGACGGTAACGAGAGGTTGCACTTTGTGATCGGTCGAATGTCCGGGGAGCGAGGAATAGGGTGGGGGGTTGAAAAGAAACGCCAGTGTAGGGCAACGGGACGGTGAACGTTCCCGTGGTGTCGGAGGTGTGCAGTGGGGGGGAGGAAAAAAAAAAGCGCGTAACGGCGCGGCTGCCGTGGTGGAAACGTTCTCTCCAACTTTGGTGGTGTCCCCTGTGTGTTTTGTTGTTCTCTATATCGTGTGTCCCCTCGCACAAGACGCTCTCTGGGCGGGTTTGATTCATTCATTTTTGCATTGTCACGTAGCGTAGAATGGAATGCGCAAGAGTTGAGTGAGACTGGCGACGGTATATGGTCTGAGCAGCGTCAGCTGCACTGCACACTCCCCGGAAAAGAATCTTGGATGCCGTGCTAACTGAAATTTGGTGGACGGGGTTCTCAGGGCTGTTTTCCTATTTTGTTGTTTGTTTGTCTCTAGTTAAGATGGTGAAATGACGTCGAAGAAGCAGTATTGCAAATACTGTTATGGAAATGCCCTAGTTTGATGAAAGGAAATGTGTGTTGAATATACAGGATGGTAAAGACCAAGTGCGTTGAAAGAAACGTTGTGAAGGAACGAACGTTCCCTGAATTGGTTTCTTTTTGTTCCCGAGTTGTGTACAATGGACGACGGTTGTGCCATATCGCAGCATTGCATCATCCCCAGGTTTTATTTCAATTGAGCGATAAAAAAAGGAAAAAGAGAAGAACAAGAACACTATCGAAATGGTCTATGGTGTGTGACCCACAATTGTTGTCTTTAAATCACTTACCCAACCATGTCGTAAAAATATTTTTTTTTTTTTTTTTACAGTGGCTGCCGAATGACCTAGATGTAACAGAGAGAGAGAGAAACACATGGCGTGTCAGATGTTTGTTTTCTTTTCCCCCCCGTCAAGTGGCAAATGCGAACACCGTCAGCTGTAATTGACGATCGACACTAGTATGGCGCGAAAAGGGGGTGCGACCTGTGCAGTTGTGGGTGTGAAACTTTGGGTGATGGGCTGTCATGCGGCATCGCGTGCGTTCATTACCCCTCGGCGGCGGCGCCGCAGCTCCGTCCAGCTCGCGCTCTCGGAAACAACCCTCTCGTAATGCCGCGTCTCCTCCGTCACTGCAATTTTCAAAGGGAAACCTGTGTGGCCGGTGGGGGTGTGTCAACCGTTGGCCTCAAGCTCCGCCGACAAAAAGTGTTGAGTGTATCCAGTGTGAGAGAGGTTGACGCTTTTCGTGGGGTGTGTGTGTGTGTGTGTGGCAATGTTTTGAAAAGTTTGCAACGTACGTTAAGAAGTGTTGACGCTGAAACTTGCGGGCTGTGTGGCCCTGGTGGTTGGCTGGCTGGAGACGCGGGCGTGTCCAGTCGGTCGGTTGTTGTGGCTGAAAGGTACGTATACGGTTCCGCCGTCCCGTCGGAACTGCGTCTGTCTGGAAGGTATGACGTGACGTGCAGTTTTTATTAGGTCAGCCCTTGTTGTGTATTGTTCCATTTGTTGCTCACTCGTCACCCGTATTTGGTGTGGCGATGTATGTGGACGTACTGCTGGATCAGTGTCAGGGTTTCCGTGGGAGGTGTTGGTTGGGGTTGGATTTGCCTGACACGGCTGAGTCCGCAATTGGCCTGCCGTTCGTTGATGCGATATGTGGGTTCTGAGGAAGAATGTGTACGAGATAGTTGCCCCTGCCCTGCCCTTTCTTTCGCGTTCGTGTGTGCCCCCCTTGTTGTGTAGTGTGGGTTGAAAATGGTTCTTTACCGAGTGGGGGGGAATGGGATGGACGGATCCGTTGCTGTTGCTGTCACCGTCAAGACAACGCACGCACGCACGCACCCCTGTCCTACGAGAAGGTGTGTCAACCGGGGTTTCGGTAGTCGTGTGTGTAGGGGACGGGGAGAAGCAAAGTGGAGAGTGCGGCACGGGCAGAGAGTGGAATTGGGGCGCGTTGATGTTGGGAAACATCCCCCAAGGGTTGCGGGATGATGTGGCGGTGAGAGCGGGGGGCGGGGGAGAAAAGAAAAGCGAAAAAGAACTAAGGAAGAGGAGGAGGCGTGCGTGCGCGCAGTGGCGGGGCACCAAAGACCTGTCGTGTGGTGTCGGCCGAACGCGAGCGCGAACGCGAACGCGTGTGCGGGGCAGCGTCGGCACGGAGAAGCGAGGAGGAGAGAGAGAGAGAGAGAGAGAGAGAGAGAGAGAGAGCTGGTCTGATGGGTATTTTTTACCCCCTGTACTCGAAGGACCGGATCTGTCCTTGATCCCTGCCTTCTGTCTGATTATGTTGGGTAACAAAATGATGGGTCTCTTGGGTGTGTGTAGATGTTTGTTGTTTGAGTGAGTGTTATGGTGTTTGTATTTTATTTTTGTTTATCATGGTATGTTGTAGTTTGTGGTGTTTTGTCGTGATGGGAAATGTCGTTCTTGGGTCGGGTGGATTTTGTCCCAGATTTCTGATGAGTGGGTGGTTCGAATCCGTGGTTTGGTGGAAAAAAAAAAAAAAAAAAAAAAAAAAAAAAAAAAAAAAAACAACAAAAACAACTTTATGGATTTTTCTTTGGATGATTTCCGGGATTTTGATTGAGTATGTTATGGTTTGTGTATATGTCTCGGTTTGTCTGGTACCGGCCGGCATCAGCAGTAATTCTGAAGTATTTGTTCTGCACCCTTTTTTACTCTTGTTATGTTTGGTGTCTGCGGCCATTGACCAGATTTTCAGAGCCGTAAGTGATGGCTGGTTCCTATGACGGTTTTGAAGATTTTCTTTTTGGCGCGCATATTTATTCTGTTTCCTTTGATGATTGGGTACAGTCTGAATATTGCTGCTGCAGCCTTGTTACAAACGTGTGTAACATGGTCTCTAAATGTCAACCTCTTGTCCAGCTTGATGCCTAGATACTTTATTGTGCCTGACCATGGAAGATTGTTATTTCTGAGGCGTATATGCAGGTTAGGAGGTATTCTTTTTGAATGTGAATCGTATTGTATTGCTTGGGTTTTCTCCGCGTTTATTGTTTTTTGTTTCCATTGGTTAGCCCATTTCTGGATGGATTGTAGGTGTTGCTCTATTTTTGTGACTCTATATTGCAGGTTAGAACTGCTGCGGTAGACTGCAGTGTCGTCTGCAAATAGTGACAAGTGTCCTCCCAGCTGTTTGTTTGTGTATATTGAGTAGAGAATGGGCCCCAGCACTGAGCCTTGCGGGACTCCAGCCTCTATGGATCTAGTGTTACTTGCCGCTCCTGGTACATGGACATAGAATGCTCCGTTGCGGAGAAAAGAAGCAATAATGTGGATGGGGCAGTTGTACTGGTGGAGCTTGTAGATAAGGCGTTATCCGATGTCAAGCAGGACTGCTCCAGTACTGTGTCTAATGTTTCTGGCCTGACATATGTGCTCGACTAGTCTGGTCACCTGGTGGGTGGTGCTGTGTTCTTCGCGGAATCGGAATTGTTGTGGGATGATTATGTTGTTATCCTTTAAGAATTGAATTTCTTCAGTTCAGTTTGAATGAGCTTTCCGAGGACCTTTCCAAGGAAGTTGGCCTATAGTTTTGCGGAAATAATAAGTCCTTGTTTGGCTTTGGTAATGTGATGACTCGGGCCTGTTTCCAAGTAGTTTAGTCTGAAGCAAGCATTATATATTGATGTTAGATAGATAATTGATAGTTGCTGGAGGTAGGTGATGTAGTAGTTGCGGTTTGATGGAATCTGGGCCTGATGCCTTCTTAGGATGTGTGTATGTTTGTGATGTGATAAGATACGGGGTTTCTGCGTTTATTGGATTGTGAAAGATGTTCTGATCGGGGCACTTAGGATGCGGTTTTACCCTTCTGAGTACCATTTCCTGGTGGTCATCAGTTTCGTCATCTACCGCTTCTGGTGCTTGGAATTGCCTTTCTAGTGAATCCGCCAGTGCTTCAGCTCGGTCTGTGGGGTCGTTCCTTCCCCATGTAGATGTAGATGTTTCGTGTCTAGTTTACGAGTTTTAAGAAATTTCCAGAATTTTTCCTGGTCCCTTCCTGCTTCTCGTAACGTTTCCTCCCACGCCTCGCTACGGTGGTTTTCGGAGCTCTCTTTTTGATCCTCCCGGCCAATTGCTCTGATTTTCGTCGGTCGGCTGGGTCCCTGTAGTTTCTGGCGCGCGCGGGCTGCGGTTGGCGCCTTTGGTGGCAACGGCCGGGGCAAGCAGCGGTGTGTGGTGTGGTGCGGGGCGGGCAGGGGCAGGGGCAGGGGCAGTGGTGGTTGACGGATGGCCTGGGGGCCGAAAAACGGGGCCGGACGGCGGACGGCGGACGGCGGACGGATGTTGAGAGAGGCGGCGCGCACGCGTCTCGCGCGGACACAGGCGCCACAGCGTTGATGATTGGAAGGAGGTGCGGTGCGGGGATGGGCCCAGGAAAAAAGACGGTCGTGGCCCCTGTCTTGGGTGCGTGTCGACGTCAGCACCGTCGGTGTGGTGTGGGCAGGGAGGGGGGAAAAGCGGGCTGCGGGCTGCGGAGGGAATGGTGGTGGGGAGTAGGCACACATGTGGGCGGGCGCAAAATCGGCCGGTGCCCGTAAACCGCGGCGGGATATTGGGTGGAAAAGAGGGAAATTGTAGAAAGGAAAACAAGCGGAGGGGGCGAATGTGGTGGGGTGGGGGGACGGGCGGGGGCGAGGCGACAGCTTGCTTTTTCTTTTTCATTTTATTTTATTTTGTTGTAGTGTTTTTGTTTTTTTTTTTTTGTTTTTTTTTGCGTGTGTGTGGCCTTGGAGAGGCTGGTCTTGTGTGGCTTACGCTTTGGGTGCGTGTGTTGGTACTTTTTCGTTTTTTTCTTGTTCTGCAGAGCAGGGGCGGGGCGGTGGGAACGGCTGGCTGGCTGTGCCCAGAGGAGGAGGAGACGCTGGCGGCGGGCCCGGCTCCTGGGGCTGCTGTTGCATGCGCTGTGCAAAGAAAGGAAGAGTGGGTTTGTTTGGCTGGTGAAGTGCATTATTTAAGTGTGGGCTTGCCGGCCTGGCTCCGATGCGCAGGTAGATAGATGCCGGCGGCGACCGCAGGCAGGCGCGTTGTGTGTACAGAGGGACGAGCCATGTGTTTTGCAAGCAGGACGTGGCGTGCCGAGTGGAGAGGAGGCGGCGGCTCGGCTCGGTTCGGCCCGGTCCGGCGGTGCCGCGCTGTTGTCGCGGACGTGAGCGCCCCCTGGCGGGCGGGTGGTTGGCGGCGGCGTGGTGGACGCGTGTGGCAGTTGTGTGCACGGGTTGCTTGGGCGAGTGAGCAGTGGCTGGCGGTGTTGGCGCGTCGTCGGGGAGGTATGTGTTGCGGCCGCGTCTGCTGCGCGCTGCGTCGTTGTGTCGACTGTGTGTGGGCGTGGGCACGTGTGCTCTGCCGAGGGCGTCGTAAAAAAGTGGGTCGCGGTGTGCGTGCGTAGCCCGTGATGATGTATTGTGCGTCGCGTCGTTGTGTGCGAAACGGATGCCGAGAGGTGTGTGGTGAGTGCGAAGCGCGAATGTGCGGCGTTTGGCGGTTTCGGTGTGTTTTCTGTTTTTGCGGCGTGAGAGTGGGGCTGGCTGGCTGTTTGTTGTTGGTTGCCTTGTGTGTGTAGGTTGATGGCGCGACGCGGAGGGGACGCCGTTTGCTGCGTGCCTTGCCTCGCGTGTGTTTGGGTCGTGGGGGCGGTGTTTTTGTTTGTATTTGGATTTTCATTTTTTGGCGTGTTGTGTCGTGTATGGCAAGGGCGAGAGGAGTAGTGCGGTAGTGGTAGTGCAGTAGTGTCGTTGCGGCACGGGCGTCTGGTGGGGCTGTGCGTCGTGGCGGGGAAGGTGTGTAGGTTGCGGCGATGCGGCGAGCCCAGCCCGTCGTTTGACGGTGTGCCGGGTGAGTTGCGCTGCGAATCGAGTGTGGCGGGAAGGGAGCTGCGTGGCGCCTGCGTCCGTTGGCAGCAGGGGCTGTGCTTTTGAGAGTTTGTTTGATTTCGGGACGACGACGACGACGACGACTGGTTGGTTGGTTGGTTGGTTGGTGGGTGGGGTGGCGTGCACGTTTGTCGTACTGGGCGAGTCGATTGCCTGCCGGCTGGCGAAAGGTGCGCCGCCGCCGCCCGTCTCTCGCGCTCTGTGTTGTTTTTTTTTTTTTTTTTCTGTGTGTGTCGGCTGCGTTTTTGTTTGCGGTGCGCGCGAAAACGGTGGTGCCGAAAGTGTGCCGGCGTGGCGTTGCGACCGCGACCGCGACCGCGACCGCGACGAGCCGCGGGCGCGCCATTTGGCTGGTGTTGCGTGAAGAGCGGCTGTGTACGGGTAGTGGCTGTAGCCGTACGTGTACGTGCATCCGGCCCGGCCGCCAGCCCAGCCCAGCCCAGCCGAGTCGGGTGAGCGGAGGCCGACACGTGGTGGTGCTGTGCTCTCTCGGCTCGGGGGGGTTTGTGTGTGTGTGCGTGCGTGCGTGCGTGCGTGTGTGTGTGTGTGTGTGTGTGTGTGTGTGTGTGTGTGTGTGTGTGTGTCTCGTTCGCTCTCCGGAATCTGCTCGTTCTGCTGATCCCCGCCTGTCGGCGTCGTTTATTTTTACTTATTTATTTTTTACCTGTTGTTTGTTTTTCGACGTCGTCTTGCAGTTTTGTCCTTTGCGGCGTGCCGACGACCCGCCGCGCGACCTTATGAAACCCCAAAGCGTGGCGTGGCCGAGCCGCAGCAGCTAAGGGGGTGCGGCCGCCTCGACGCCTTAACCTCCTAAACTTCTTTAAGCCGTTAACGCAGCCACCTAAACTAACGTAACCTAACCTAAGCCCTTAGGCCAACCCCCAAGTCGCCTTAACCTAACGTACGTGACCGCAACCTTAGCTTAACGCCTACGTTAAGACGTGACGTCACGTCAACGCTTAACCTAACCCTGACGCCTTCTTAGCCTAACCTGACGTAACCTAAGGTAAGGTAACCGTTGAAAGAAAGAAACCACCTTTGTTTTGACGTTGAGGCGTGTAAGGTCGGCTGTGAGGGCAGATTCGGTGTGTCTGTAGTTGGGGCTGGCTGGTAAATTTATTTTGTTTGTTTGTTTATCGTTGTTTTGTTTTCGCCTGTGGCGGGGGGGTTGGCGCTCCGTCGGCCGGTGCCATGTTGCGCAGGCGGCGATCGTAAAAAAGTAAAAAAAAAAAAAAAAAGAAAAAAAAATGTGTTGGAAGGGCTGTGGGTGTTGGCGGGCGAGGCGAGAGGAGGAGGACGGCCCGCGGCCGTGGCCCGACGGCTGCGGGCCGATCGGGAAAACGGCGGAAGGCGATGGGGCGGCGGAGGTGCGTTTGTGCACGGCCGTCATCGCCGCACGACTCGGCTCGTGTGGCTGTGGCGCCGGCCGCGGTGGCCGGGCTGCCGCGGCGACGGTGTGGGAGTTTTGACGAAGGTTTGGCCATTGTGGCGGGTCGTCGGCTGGGGCTGTGGGGGCGGCATTTGGGCGGGGGCGGCGATTCTCGGCGGGCCGACCCAGGCTGTGGCGCGCGGTGGCTGCAGTTTGGCCGTGGTTTGCGGCGCCGCCGCGGCGACTGGTTGGCGACCGTGGTGTCGGTGTGTGTAGCCCCATCCTCGGTGGTTTGAATGGCGCGGGTGGTTGCGGCGCAGGTTGGGGGCTGCTCCGCGCAGGCTGTCGGACGTTGGGCGGTAGCAAGCGCGGGAGGCGCGGCGCGGCGGCGCGGCGGCGCGCCGAGTGGCGGCCGCTCTCTCGGCCGTCCGCGCCCGCCCGCGACACTGGCTGGGCCAGGCGCGTGCGCGGCTATTCTCTGCTGCGCGCCCCTCGCTGTTGTGCGTCGTCGAAGGAGAGAAGGAAGCGAAACCAAGGGGAAAAAAAGAAAAGAGAACAGGCAAAAGATGGCAGACCAGGCGGCTACGAACGAGACTGCCGCGGCACCCGCCGCCACCGGCACTACGAAGAAGGCCAAGTCTGCGTCGTCTGCGAAGAAGCCGCGCGCCAAGCCTGCGCACCCGCGCACCTCTGAGATGGTGACGGCCGCCATCAAGAGTCTGAAGGAGCGCGGCGGGTCGTCGCTGCAGGCGATCAAGAAGTACATTGCCGCGCACTACAAGCTGGACGCGGAGAAGCTGGCGCCCTTTATCAAGAAGTACCTCAAGTCGGCCGTCGTGGCTGGCGAGCTGGTGCAGACGAAGGGGAAGGGCGCGTCGGGCTCTTTCAAGCTTGCCGGCGCCGGCGGCGGGGCGGCCGAGGGCGGCAAGGCTCGTGGTGGCGGCGGTGGTGCGAAGAAGAAGCGCGCCGCTCCGGCCAGCAAGGAGAAGAAGGGGGCCCGTGCGGCCGGCGCAAAGAAGGCTGGCGGCGTGAAGGCGGCGACCGGTCGGAAGGCGGGCGCCGCCAAGAAGGCGTCTGCGGCGTCGGCCGCTCCCGCGGGTGCGAAGAAGGCGGCTGCGGCCAAGCCGGCCAAGGCCAAGTCGCCGTCGAAGGCGAAGAAGGCCGCCAAGGTTCCGACGAAGAAGCCGAAGGCGCCGCGCCCGAAGAAGGCGACGGCGACGCCGTCTAAGGCGAAGGCTTCGCCCAAGAAGAAGAAGTAAAAAGGGCAGGGAAGGGTTGGCGGTTGACACCGTCGCCTGGTGGCCGGCGCGCAACCAGAGGCTGTCGCGCGGTCCCGGACAAAAACAAAAACGGCCCTTCTCAGGGCCATCAAAGCACGTCGGGAAGGTGTTGATTGTCGTGTCGTGGTCGGTCGGTTGCCTTGTCTGTCTGTCTTGCTTGCTGGCGTTTGTTTGTTTGTTTCATGTGTGGATGGTGTTTGCGTGCCGCGGTGGTTGGATTGTGGGGTCGTTGGCGGGCGTGGGCGGCGGCGCCGCGGTTGGTGTTACATAAAGTGTATTTTACTTTTATTATTTTTACCTATTTATTTTGCGCCGCGTTTGTTTGTTTGTCTTGGTGGTGGTTTTGGAATAGTCTTTTTTGCTTTGCTTTGCTTTGCTTTCCGGGCGTCACGTTTTGTGCCGTGGCCTGTGTGGGTGGCGCTATTGACGCTTGCGACTTGGCTCGGCCGGTGCGGTGCTTTTTTTTTTTTTTTTTTTTTTTTTTGGAAACGGCGGCGCCGGGCCGGGCCGGGCCGGGGGTGGGACGACTGGACTGGACTGGAGAGTGAGTGGGGAACTAGTCGTTGCGACCGACAAAGTTTTGCTCGCGACGGAGAGACGTTAGTGGCCCTGAAAAGGGCCGTTTTGTTTGTTTGGCGGTGTGCGGGTTTAGGCGCGCTCGCCGCGGATGCGGCGCGCGAGCTGGATGTCCTTGGGCATGATGGTGACTCGCTTGGCGTGGATTGCGCACAGGTTGGTGTCTTCGAAGAGGCCGACGAGGTAGGCCTCGCTGGCCTCCTGCAGGGCCATGACTGCGGAGCTCTGGAAGCGCAGGTCGGTCTTGAAGTCCTGGGCGATCTCGCGCACTAGGCGCTGGAATGGCAGCTTGCGGATGAGCAGCTCTGTGCTCTTCTGGTAGCGCCTGATTTCTCGCAGGGCGACGGTGCCCGGCCTGTAGCGGTGGGGCTTCTTGACGCCGCCGGTGGCGGGCGCGCTCTTCCTCGCCGCCTTGGTGGCGAGCTGTTTGCGCGGCGCCTTTCCGCCGGTGGACTTGCGGGCCGTTTGCTTTGTCCGGGCCATGGCTACTGCGGATGCGGATGCGGCGTGGAGGATATGCGTGCGCGACGGCGTCCGGTGCTGCCTTGACAACGGGCCCGCGCGCCCCGGGTGCTGCGCTTATATGCCCTCGGTGCGCGGTGGTGGGGGGAGGGGAGGGCGGGCCGCGGGGCCCCAGAGTCTATATAGGGGGGCGGCGCGCGCGCTGGGCGCCACAACCGTAGCCGACTCGCTAGCGCCGGGTGAGGAGCTTGCCTTGCTTTCTTGTTTTTTATATTATTGTGGTTGAGACGCTTGAAGAAGAAGAAGAATGACAGGCCGCGGCAAGGGAGGAAAGGGGCTCGGCAAGGGTGGCGCCAAGCGGCACCGCAAGGTGTTGCGCGACAACATCCAGGGCATCACGAAGCCCGCGATCCGCCGCCTGGCGCGCAGGGGCGGCGTGAAGCGCATCTCTGGTCTGATCTACGAGGAGACGCGCGGAGTGCTGAAGGTGTTCCTGGAGAACGTGATCCGCGACGCGGTGACGTACACTGAGCACGCCAAGCGCAAGACTGTGACGGCCATGGACGTGGTGTACGCCCTGAAGAGGCAGGGGCGCACCCTGTACGGTTTCGGCGGTTAGGCGGTGTGAGACCGAAGGAAGGAAAGAGAGAGATTGAGAAACGGCCCTTTTCAGGGCCACCACAGTGTTCGGAAGTTGAAAAGTGCGAAAGAGTCTGTGTTGCTGGTTTTTTCTCTTTTCCTTTTTAGTCTACTTGGCCTTTTAGTTTTGTTTGGAGGGTTTTTTTGACGTGGTGTGCGGTGCGGTTGGGAGGGAAGGAAGCGTGCCCTTGCGTTGTGTGAGCTCCTTCCTTCCTTCCTTCCTTCCTTCCCCTCCCTCTTTGCTTGTATGCTTCTTGTCGGTGGATGGGCTGTGTGTTGCGGCGCGGCTGAGTGCCGAGGGGTTATTTTTGAGGTGTGTTGTTGTGCGCCACGTGTGCTGGTTAATGGTCGCGAGACTGTGCGTGCGTGGAGTTGAGTGGAGGAGGTGGCCAAGTACGTGTGTACAAGATGGCGGCGCCTGTGTGTGTAAGAAGGAAAAAACCGTACACAGAAAGAGAGAGAGAAAAGTGGTGCGACGAACGACTGGAATTCTGCTTTGGACGTAGGTTTGTGTGGTGGCCCTGAAAAGGGCCGATTGTGTTTTGTTTTTTGAGCCGAGGCGGCAAATGGCGCGCTGCGTGCCAAGGGAGCACGCGGCGGTTGCCGATTGCGCTGTCTCTCTTTTAGGCCTTCTTCTCGGTCTTCTTTGGCAGCAGGACGGCCTGGATGTTGGGCAGGACACCTCCCTGTGCGATGGTGACGCCCGACAAGAGGCTTGTTGAGCTCCTCGTCGTTGCGTATGGCGAGCTGCAGGTGGCGCGGGATGATGCGCGTCTTCTTGTTGTCGCGGGCCGCGTTTCCGGCCAGCTCGAGCACCTCAGCCGCGAGGTACTCCATGACGGCGGCGAGGTAGACGGGCGCCCCGGCGCCGACGCGCTCGGCGTAGTTTCCCTTGCGCAGGAGGCGGTGGATTCTGCCGACCGGGAACTGGAGCCCAGCCCTGCTTGAGCGGGACTTTGACTTGCCCTTGACTTTGCCTCCCTTTCCGCGTCCGGACATGGCGATGGGCTAGTTTGGAAAGAAGCGAGAAAGAAAAGCACAACGCCCCAAACGGTGCGAGCCGCAGCGAGTCGAGCAGCGGAGTGCGTGCCGGCGCCGGCGGGGTGGGGGTCCTTTATGGGCTCGGGTGCGGCGGCCGGTTGCGCGCGCGCCCCATTGGTCGGCGGCCGCAGCAGGGCGAGCTGGTAAAGGTGCGGCGGCGGCGTGCGGCGGGTGCCACTGTGTGGGGAGACGCTGACTGGAGCGGAGCGCCTGACTGACTGACTGTTTGTTCGTGATGCCGCCCAAGACTAGCGGGAAAGCCGCCAAGAAGGCTGGCAAGGCGCAGAAGAACATTTCGAAGGGCGACAAGAAGAAGAAGCGCAAGAGGAAGGAGAGCTATGCCATCTACATCTACAAGGTGCTGAAGCAGGTGCACCCTGACACGGGCATCTCTTCGAAGGCGATGAGCATCATGAACAGCTTCGTGAACGACATTTTCGAGCGCATTGCGGCCGAGGCTTCTCGCCTGGCGCACTACAACAAGCGCTCGACCATCACGTCCCGCGAGATCCAGACCGCTGTGCGGCTCTTGCTGCCTGGCGAGCTGGCCAAGCACGCGGTGAGCGAGGGCACGAAGGCGGTGACCAAGTACACGAGCTCCAAGTAAGGAGGTGGCTCTTGGAAATAGGAGGCTCGTCCGCGGCGCGGCGAAGAAAAGAAAAAACGGCCCTTTTCAGGGCCACCGAAATGCCTTTGCGGGAAGGGCGGAATTGTTGTTGTTGTTGTTGTTGTTGTTGTTGTTGTGAGCGGGTGGACGGCGGCACAGCTGTAGCTGTAGCTTGTGGTGTGGTGCGGCGCCGGCGCCTTTGGTTTTGGTGTGACGTTGGGATACGCACTTTAGCCACAGCCGGGTCGTGGGCGTGGGTGTTTCGAGACGTGTTGGTGTTAGGGGGGCGGATCGCTGGAGTTGGCTTGTTTGATATATATATATATATATATATATATATTTTTTTTGTCCCCTTTGTATGGTATGGCCGGAGGTGTGGAACGGAAAGCAAACCGCGACTGTCGGATGTCACACCGTTGGTGGCGAGGGTGAGAAACACGTTGCCGCCTACAGCTGCTTCTACGCCGAGCGGGTGCGTTAAGTTAGTTGGTTGGTTGGGCGACGTAAAAGTGGAGCGTGGAGGTGTGTGTGAACGTGAGGAGACACGCATTGCATTGTATTTGTACGCGCGAGGTGAGTTAGGAGACCACGCGCCACGACGTACGGTGCCCTCTTTCGACCTGACGTCTGACGTCTGGTTTTTGTTTGTGGAGGCGGTGTCGTCATTCTGGATGTACGTGTATTTTCCGCTCAGTTGAGTGAGGTGACGCGAGACGACGGCGTCGGTGGTGTTTTTGTTTTGTTGTTGGCGCCCCGGGGATGAAGAGGGGCACCCGACGGTAACGAGAGGTTGCACTTTGTGATCGGT